>NW_027617777.1:0-97970 GCF_964187855.1 Myxine glutinosa
AATATCATCTGGTGAATATAACCCACTCAAACAACGACCCTACAAATATTTGTTTATGCGTGGGAAATAATTTAATTCTCCTACAACTCTCTTCACCATCTAATATATTAACAAAAAATATGTTTGAGTTTGGTTCTTTATTAAGATATTTTAACTGAGCTAAGATAAAATGGTAAACCTCCCTCAATGTTCTTGTTTGAGCGCCTCCAGTGCCACATACCATTTTTTGGTAAGCTCCGCCCACTTTTTGGTAAACCACGCCCATTTTTTACTAAGCCCCGCCCACTTTTTTGTTAACTTTTTACTAAGCCCCGCCCACTTTTGCTAAGCTCCTCCCACTTTTGCTAAGTCCCACCCACTTTATAAACTCTTCAGCATTGTATCATTTCCAGGTAATACATTACATCATTTTCAGGGAATTTCCATCACATCATTTCCAGTTAAGACACGCCCAGGGAATTTCCACAGGAAGACACACCCAGTCCTTATAAAAGGCACCGACCACACAGGCTTTTTCAAACACGCTTTCTGCTTCACTTGAGAATGGACTACTATGCCGAAATGGAATGGGATAACTTTGCTATTCCATGGAGTCCTACTACCTGTGTAGAACTCAACCTTCAGATTGATGAACTGGACTCGAACCTCTTATCAATGGAGGTAAGTTTGTTTATTTATTTATTTATTTATTTAATTTAATTTTTTTTTTTTTTTTTTTTTTTTTTTAAGATGAGACTCGTGTAAGAGTTAACAAAGTTAATTTTAATATTCATAGAGCTTGATTTATACAAATAAAAAATATTGTATTAAATTAATACATTGTTATTTTCTTTCACAGGAAATTGTATCTGAGATACGAAATGAAAATTCTGCTTTTAACACAACTTGGGATGAAGTTATTTTTTTGTTTGAAGACATTTTGAACAACCAAGACCCCCAGAACGAGTTCTACCTTGATGACCCAGCCAAAGAGTTATACCTTGGAGATCCACAAAATCCTGAAAAAGAGTTTTACCATGATGATACTTGTTGTGAGTTATCAAAACAAAACCCACTGAACAAGTTCTACCTTGATGAGCCAGAATACAAGTCATACATTGGAGACCCACAAATTTCTGAAAATTGGGAAAGGAGAGTTCTCCCTGATGGTCCGCAGTTATACTATGTGAGACACATCATAGAAACCCTAAAAAATTGGGCAAGGAGAGTTCTCCCTGATGGTCCGCAGTTATACTATGTGAGACACATCATAGAAACCCTAAAAAATTGGGCAAGGAGAGTTCTCCCTGATGGTCCGCAGTTATACTATGTGAGACACATCATAGAAACCCTAAAAAATTGGGCAAGGAGAGTTCTCCCTGATGGTCCGCAGTTATACTATGTGAGACACATCATAGAAACCCTAAAAAATTGGGCAAGGAGAGTTCTCCCTGATGGTCCGCAGTTATACTATGTGAGACACATCATAGAAACCCTAAAAAATTGTGAAATGGGAATTCTCCCTGATGGTCCGCAGTTATACTATGTGAGACACATCATAGAAACCCTAAAAAATTGGGAAAGGGAAGTTTTCCCTGATGGTCCGCAGTTATACTATGTGAGACTTATCACGGAAACCCCCAATATTTCTGAAAATTGTGGTTTTACCTTGGGGACTTGGAAAGATGGTTATATTTTTGGAGACTCGGAATGGGGGTTTTGTTTTGATGACTCGGAATGTGATACCTATCTTGGAGGCTCAACAGGAATGTGGTTATACCTTGGGAACTTGGAAAGTTGGTTTTATTTTGGAGACTCTACCTGTGGGGTTCCTCTTGGAGACTCTTTGGATTCTAAAGCAATGAACAATGTTCTTTATTTAATGACGCTTGATTTAAGCAATATCAAGAAAGTTCGAGGAAGAAAATGCTGGAAAATTCTTTCTTCCCATTTCTACTTCTTCAAACTTAAAAGCCTTGAAAGACCGAATTGGAGGAAGAGGAAAAAAAAAAAAAGAAATACGTATTTAAAAAAGAAGAAAAGAAAGATTATGTTAGGGTTTGGGTGGGATTTTGAATGTGAGGGTTAGGGATGGGGTTGGGTTAGGGTTGGGATTTTGAATGTGAGGGTTAGGGTTGGGGTTGGGTTAGGGATGGGGTTGGGTTAGGGATGGGGTTGGGTTAGGGATGGGTTGGGTTAGGGTTGGGATTTTGAATGTGAGGGTTAGGGTTGGGGTTGGGTTAGGGATGGGATTGGGTTAGGGTTGGGATTTTGAATGTGAGGGTTAGGGATGGGTTGGGTTAGGGATGGGGTTGGGTTAGGGATGGGGTTGGGTTAGGGTTGGGGTTGGGTTAGGGATGGGGTTGGGTTAGGGATGGGGTTGGGTTAGGGATGGGGTTGGGTTAGGGATGGGGTTGGGTTAGGGATGGGGTTGGGTTAGGGATGGGTTGGGTTAGGGATGGGTTTGGGTTAGGGATGGGGTTGGGTTAGGGCTTGGGTTGGGTTAGGGTTTGTATATTATTATGACTCACTCGCACATACACACACACACAAAAGTTAAGCCCCAACTAAAAAGTTGTGGGATTCTGTGTTTGGGGTTCACAGATTTAAAAACGTATCCCCATTATACACACACAAAAGTTAAGCCCCAACTAAAAAGTTGTGGGATTCTGTGTTTGGGGTTCACAGATTTAAAAACGTATCCCCATTATACACACACAAAAGTTAAGCCCCAACTAAAAAGTTGTGGGATTCTGTGTTTGGGGTTCACAGATTTAAAAACGTATCCCCATTATACACACACAAAAGTTAAGCCCCAACTAAAAAGTTGTGGGATTCTGTGTTTGGGGTTCACAGATTTAAAAACGTATCCCCATTATACACACACAAAAGTTAAGCCCCAACTAAAAAGTTGTGGGATTCTGTGTTTGGGGTTCACAGATTTAAAAACGTATCCCCATTATACACACACAAAAGTTAAGCCCCAACTAAAAAGTTGTGGGATTCTGTGTTTGGGGTTCACAGATTTAAAAACGTATCCCCATTATACACACACAAAAGTTAAGCCCCAACTAAAAAGTTGTGGGATTCTGTGTTTGGGGTTCACAGATTTAAAAACGTATCCCCATTACATTTTATTTATTTATTTATTATTTTCAAGGGTATTATCTGCTTACTTGTGTTTTTTGTAATTCTTGTGAGTAAAATGAACCCAAGATTTCTTCTCCATTTAAATCATATAATTTGTAGGTCCAAGGGACTGTATCCATTACATCAATGATTTTAAATAATTCACGAGTCCATTTTTGTGTATAACCTTTCTCAAAATGACTTTTCCATTTGTATATTCTTACAATATCACCAACTTTAAACTTGGGCTTTCTCAAATTAATCTCCTTTTCATATTCTAATTTTGTAAATGTTTCTGATGGTTTTGATTGTGTTGATGAATGAACTGTATTATTGTAATTATCTACAATATCCTGAATTAAATACACCCATTTTTGAGAACCGAGTTGTGTGAATTTTTTATATAATTTCTCTTTTAAAGTACGATTAAAACGCTCAATAACAACTGCCTTTCCTTCATTAAAGGTGCTGTATAATTTAATACCCTTCCCCTTAAGAAATTTCATGAATATTTTGTTATAGAACTCTGTTCCCTCATCAGTCCATAACTTCTTTGGTTTCCTTTTATCCCGATCAAATATTAGCTTAAAGGCTAACATTAAAGTATCACCCCTTTTATTTTTTAAAGGGACAACCCAGGCAAATCTACTCCTCAAATCAATAACGGTTAAAGCATACCTGTATCCCCTGTCATTATTCAATTCAATTAAATCAGCGGACCATATGTGGTCAGTGTATTTAGAATAAACCTTCCTTCTTTTAAACTTTGTGATTATAGGTTTGTGTAATTCTTCAGCCAAAAGCTCCTCAGTCTTGATGACATCATTAGAGCCTAATAGTTTTTTGAGGAATAACCAAGACCAAGTTTCAATTTAGCATTTATCAAATTTCTCACAATAAACCTATCAACTTTCTCTCTCAACGTTGGATTTTGTATCAAAGACAAATTATACAACATTTCGCTGTCGGCTTTATGTTTTTCAGTCAACGTAGTGGTTTTCCCATAAGCAATATCATGCTTCATACACACTTCGTCAACCCTATTTGTAGGTTTAGACCAAGGTTTAGGATTGTCAGCCTCATCTAATCTTTTATCCAAGTTTGTTCCTGGACCACAGAAAGAATACCCTGGAAGGTGTAATTCCCCTGGAATTCCAGTTGTTGTAAATTTACTTCCTGACAGAAACTTTTGTATGTCTCCTCCTCTTTTAGGAGAGATGAATTGGCACTTTTTAGAGCCACATACTTGACATATTCCTTTTTGATAAACTCTATTATTTTTAGCTTTAACATAAGAGATATTTTTAGATTTAGTTTTCTTTTTACATTTGAGACAATAACTCATATTTATTTATCAGAAAAATTCCGACAGAGTATCAAAACCTTTTTGGTTTTCAACATATACATTTCAATCTTTATTTTTAAAACATAAAGAATCCTAAGGAATGCCTTCACTCTCTCCTCCATTTATTTACAAATAAAAACTAACTAAAGTCAATGACACCAACATCATCAATCACATAATCTTTTCCTTCTTCTTCTTCTTCTTCTTCACCACTTTCTCGTTTAAATCTCCTCCCTGAAATTGAAGACATTGACGTTCTTATTTTTGAAACCATTATCTTCATAAGAGTTGTTAATTCTTTAATTTCCTCTTCGGTGCGTTGAGATTGATTTATTTGCTTTAATACACTCAATCTTTTATGAATCTCAATGATTTCCATCTTTTTATATTTTTCCTCCCTCTCTCTTTGCTCCCTCTCCTCCTCCTCCATTTTCTCCCTCTCCTCCTTCTCCTTTTTCTCCCTTTTCTCCCTTTCCTCCTTCTCCCTTTTCTCCCTTTCCTCCTTCTCATTTTTCTCCCTCTCCTCCTTCTCCTCCTTTTTCTCCCTCTCCTCCTTCTCCTCCCTCTCCCTTTCCTCCTTCTCCTTTTTCTCTCTTTCCTCCTTCTCTTCTTCAACTCCTTCCTCATCCCTTGCTACCCTTGAGTTTGAACCCCAAAGAATATTATACATATACTCATCTGGATTTTGAGATATTCTTGTATCTATAATTATTTTTCTCATAATAGGATACCAATAAGATTTGTTGACGATTTCTAAAAGAGTTTTATATTTCATAACTTTGAGAAGTTCATTTTTATTTAATATTTTAAACAAGTCTCTATTTGTGGGTTTAACAATATCAGTATAAGGCCAGTTTTTAATGACAAAATTCCCATGTATATGCTCCAAATCATAAGGTATGTAATACCGAGCACCCTTTTCTTGTAGGTATCCTTGAATACAAAAATTATAATTCTCTTGTAGTCTTCTTCCTGCCATTTATGTATCAGAAATATATGTGAGATTAATATTATGACAGGTAATACCACCCCATCTTCCCACTACCAAATCGGTTTGTATTCCTCGGCTTTCTATCCTTATCTCATTACCTTCCTTCTTTGTCATGCGAACCATCGCTATACTATCATATATTTTTCTTTTCTTAAAATCACGTATTTGTTGTTTACTAATTGTACTTCCACATAAATCCTTATCCTCACCAAGTGGATAATATTCTTCTTTACGAGACTGATTTAAATCATGTAGGTCTTCTATGTTTATTGAAAAAGACCAATTATACCCTAAATCAGGCATATCATACCCCCATTTATTAATTCGCATATTAACTAAATGTCCTTCTTTATAAAATTCAATTGTAAGCAGGTAGTTAAATTCAATGAGGAAAGGTGTATGGTCAGTATAACCAGGTGTTGTGGTTGTAAATTTTGCTTCTTTCACAAAACGTGCTGTTTTCTTTAAAAATATATATTGTGATAAATCACTTAATCTAATTAAGTCATTCGCATCTGTAGGGTTTGGATAATTGATTAATTTATAAGTATTCTTCATATTAATATTTTTACTTACACTATATTTTTGTCGTTCAGCCTGTGCCTTTGTATAATAATTTGATAAATCAATATCCTGAGAGGATTTTCCAAAGATAGAACCATCTTTTCCAACATAAGTCATTTATATTAGATTAAAAATGATATCATAAAAATTTTCATTATTGTTGAGTTGAAATAATACATATAAACATAATTGACCACAACATTTAGAATTAATTTCTTGAACTTGAAATGTTTGATAAACACCATTCTGTAAGAATTGTATTACTTCAACAGGTGGTGGCATACCATAACTATCAAAATAATATTTATCCTGACTATTATGAATACAAACCCAATGAGAACCATTCTGTGTGTCTAAATTCATAATAATATTCTTTGTATTCTTATTTATATGTATTAATTCATCTCTCATACAGATTACCACATTATCAATTTTTAGTGTTTTACAATACTTGGCTAGTTCTATATTTGACGTTGTATTCTTTCCAAATTGTTTAAACCATTTATCCATTTATTTATGAGAAAGATACAATCCATTACCCCGTTTAGTTAGTTTAATACCCGCTTGAGCGATAGAGGAAAGCATATCACCAACCAACAATCTAGCTTTATCAGGTAGACTTTCAAGTTTTTGAGCAAAATCTACAATTACACCACTTCCACTAATTTGTTTCTCCAACTTCTTGTTATGTCTTTCCAATTCTTTTTGAGCTTTTAGTTGTGCCTTCCTTTCGTTAGCAGTTTTTACCGCTGCTGAAATACCACCAGTCAATGCTCCCGCCGCACTTAAACCAGCAAATAAAGGAATTAGAAACGGGAGAAATCCTCCTCTTGACTCGTCTATTGAATATTTCTTTAACATAGGTTTCATCATTTTAATTTTAAGTGATCCAACATCATTTAGTGTTTTTACTTGTGTGTGTGTGAGTAAAACATCAATTCTTACAGCTCCTTTTCTTTGAATTGTATTAACATTAATAATACAAGGCTTTTGATTTTGAATACAAGATGTTAATTTATTAAGATTGATTTGATTAACACATACCCCTACCATTTATTTATGAGAAAAAACCTATGTGATATTAATCATAACACCATTATCTGTATTAATCTGTAATTCTGTTTCCTCCAAAAGCAAACAATAAGCATCAACTTCTTCATTCTCCCCTCTTTCAATGTATAGAGAAGTATCCACTCGATTAGACTTTATAGTTTCCTTTTGAGAACTCAGGTCAATTGCGTAGATTGTATATAAACCTTTAAATGCAACCATATCCAAAATAGGATCATTATTACCATTACTTTCACACACTTTTTGGTAGGACTTGTAGGCTTCCGCATAATCATTTTTTTCCCAATCAATTTCCAATCTATCTCGCGGATAAAATGTGCCATCAAGAGAAACCCGAAGTTGTTTCACCTTAGCATTATCACTCAGCGCATTATTCTTATTAGTACCCTCCTCTCCATCTGGTTTTTTAAAAATGAGCCATAGGTATCGTGGCTTTCCTTCAAGAACACCCAAATTCCAAGTGTAGGTAGTGTGTTCCAGTTTAACGTGTTGACATCTTCTTTTAAGGTATGATACATTTAGCGGTTTCTTTGAGTTAAGTCTTCTATTTAACATCTCCTCCGTTTTAAGATTAGGAGTATATTCATTGATATACCAACACAAATCATTAATAACAAATTTATTATTGTCGCCAAAAGCATTTTCAGCCCCAAAAAGCAATCTATTTACATTATCATTCCTTTGTAGTTGAAATCTAATTTTAAGACCATACAAAACTTTATCATAATCACAAAATCCAAATATACCTTTAAGAGGTACTGCTACGGTAAAACTATTCTCAGCTTTTGCGTCATCATTATACATTGACTTCCTTTGACTATAACCAGGGTCTGTGTTTGTTCCCGTTGACATATCAGGAATAAAGCCTTCAACAGCTCCCTTACCCATTCTATCACCAAACGAATATAGTGTAAATTTCATCATTTCAGATGTAGCAGAGACATAATCAACCGCTTCAACCTCTTGTGTTCCAATATACAGGCGAACACTGTCAAACATTTTCCAGAAGAAATCATTTACGAGTGTAGCATTAGTATTATTCGCAGCCTTAGTGAATTTAAATTTACACAGCAAGAAACTATCAGCTATATTCAAGTAAGTTTGTTGATTATTTATTTCAAAACTTTTTGTTCCGTTTGAATTCCAGTCGGTTCCTGTAATAGCATTTACCTTAAAATAGTCTTCCTTTTTAGTAGAGTTTGAAATGATAATCGTATCATCCAAATCATAGATACTATCAATCGCTTCCATACTTGTATTTATATAGTATTAAAATTGTTGAAACCCTGACCCAAGTATTTTAATGATTTTTTGTCGTTCTTGTGAAGATAGTTGAGTTTTACCTTTTTTAATTTCTTTGATTGCTTGTAATTTATGGGACTCCTTTTGAGCATCTTTTATACTCTTTACAACACCTGCTACATTTCCCATGAGAGAAGCAGTTGAACCAATTAGGTCTTTATGTTTAAGAATGGTTGAACCAATACCCATTAGAGTATCAATTATCCCATCTCCTTTATTTCGAAATTGATGACCCACACCCCGTTGTCTCTTAGGTTTATAGTATCCTTTACCCACATACCTTGTATAGTCTGGTGAAAGGAACATGCCCTCCCCTGTAATTATTTTATATTTTCCCAACTCGTGTTTTCTTACAATAACCATTATTTATTTATTGAAAAACTTCACGTAGGTGAATTCTGATGGATATAATTTCATCATTAAAGGATATCATACGATTATCTTGGTCGGTTATCCTAAAATTTACTCTGTATATGGTTTTTCCTGACACAGGTAAATAGACAAGATTTTTTGGTTCCATATTAAATTTATAACCAATCGGGGTTGAGTATGCACTGAATGAAAATATTGTATTTGTTCTTATTCCATCGTTATAAGCACCATCAATCAAATCACAATGAATTAATACTGAATTTATACCGGAGGATATTTGGATAACATTATCACTGTAAAACGTCCCGTTATTTTCAATCTTTTTTGAAGAGAAACCCAATAGCTCTCTGAACGAATTTTCAATCGTGAAATCAACTTTATAATTATTTTTCAGTTTAATAGTTGATTTTGAAGTGTGTGTTTGAATATCTATTACAATATTTTTTGGTTCATCACCTTTTTCTTTCATAAGGCGAGAGACTTCTGAAGATATTTGAGAAATCTCGTAAGCTCCAGGTGAAACAGTTATAGTTTTGTAGGCAGTGCCTGGATTATAACTAAACTTGTTGTTTTTCTCTGTGATATTAAAAAGGGTATTGTAAGTTTCCATTGACAACAAAGATGCCTCATATGAGGTAAGGGGGTCAAGTTGTAGTGGGTAAGGGAATGAAGCTGTGTAATCGCTCGTTGTGAAATTAAAACTAAGAATTGTGCTTCTCATCTTATTTAATATCTAATAAAATATCTTTGTATTGACATTTATTAATTATTTTCATGTTCATCAACTGATCTAAAATGGCTGAGGATTCATTAAAACAATTGTTGTTTCCAGCCTTCTTACTACCTAATAACAATAATAGCCTATTAACTAATTGTGATGGGTCATTTGGAAGAAAACTAACACCCGAACCAAGCTTACTTAAAGCATCAATAATATGTTTCTCCTTCTCATTCTTCTTACTTTTACCAGCAACAGAAACTCCATAATCAAGTGTATTTAACAACTCAATATATACCCTATCTTCCTCTCTTTCCATATCAAGTGGTTCCTCAAAATATTTTGAACCGCTGAATCCGGGGTTTGTTAGAAGAAACATTAATCTTGGAGTTAATTTAACATTTGGTTGAGTAGAACTCAAGAACATCAATTCATCATTAAATATCAATACCTTTTCTTCCACAAGATGAAACACTGCTGGTTCTTCTGTTGGAATGAGACCTGCTCTGGTTTTTGAACCCGCAGAATATTCATTGTTTTGAAGAGCTTCCACAACATAATTAGGGGGTTGATTTACCTGCTCAAGTTTCCGAAATAATCCCTCGTCATCATATTCTAATTCACCAAGTTCTTGTTTTGTTATCTGACTAAAATCTTTGAGCATTTGAAGTTTTTTCGGAGTAAATTCTACCGTGGGAACTGTAGGGTGTTGAGTTTTCAAAAGTGGTTTAAAGAATTTCTCTTGTTTTCTTTCAAAGGCTTCTTCACCAGTTAGTTTCTGTCTCCGTTTCTTCTTTATCTCTTCCTGTTGTTTAACAACTTTTGAAACTAATTGTTGATGTTCCTTAAACTTTCTTTCTCTTTCTTCAGTATTCATTTTCTGTATTTATTTATTGAAAAATATCATTTAGTATCTCATCTTGTTTCACAACAATATATTTATATTTTCCAATCGTGTGTTTCATATAATTTTCAAATTCTTTTTTACTACATAACGTAGAGCAATTATCTCTCCAAAAATTATTTACATCTATTGAATTTAACTTAAATAAAATAAAAGTATTGGCATTGTTTCTTATTGAGCGTCGAGGGAGTTGAAAATATGATTGACTAAGATATATACAATTACAAGAAGAATGTCTCCCTCTTGTATAGTAGCTATCCATTACTGTTTGGTTTCTCTCATTAACACAATCATCAAAGATGACAAGGTTCTTTTTTGATTTATCTAAATCTTGAGGTGAAGGTATATCATCCGTATTATCACTGAGAATACAAGTTATGGGTTTCGATTTTGATTTCTGTGTATCACAAAATAATTGTATTATATCATCAATATTATAATCATTTAGTTTGTTTTGAAGTTTAAATAAACCGATAATGTCTTCCTTTTTAAGACCCGCATTAAAACCCTGTGAGAGTAGTTGATACTCGGGTTGAAAACTTGACTTTGTAAAAATTATTAAATTATCATAATCTAAAAAATTAGAACCAAGGAGCATCTTTAAAAGTAAACAGGTTTTTCCACATCCGCTTGAACCAACTATTAGACATCTCAATGAATTTGGAATGTTTTTATGGTTATTAAATTTTATCTTATTTTCCCAAACGGGTAAAAAATCATTCATTTATATATTTGGAAAACAAGTTATCCAACTTTTTTTGAGCTATTTGAGAAACTCTATATTTTATCCTGAGTTCGGGTTTAATTTCAAAATAATCCATTATTTTATTTATATAGTATCTTGTATTAACATTTCCATTAAAATTATTTTGAATAATAAATATCATTAAACCCTTATACATTTCCTCAATACAATTAGTCTCTTCCCTTGAAAGAAATGGTGTATTATCATCACAATACCTAACATTCATCTCTCTTATTAATCTTGTAAAGTAATTCATTTTTGGTTCTAATTTAAAAGAGTTATATATTTTTTTATATTTCTTATTATCATTAATTAAAATTAAATCACAGAAAATACATTGTTTATATGAATCCTCATCATTAAGCCCCACTCTATCACAAGCCGGACAATTCTCTAATTTATCATATGGAGAGTCTGGAAATTCTAAATATCCTTCAGAACTTATCATATTTATGTGGTAAATTTTTACTTAAACTAAACGCAAGTTTATTCATTAATAAATACAATGTTTCAAAGCACAAAAGACAAATTTCAATCAATCTCTACTTCGGTGGAAGATATAGAAAAATATGTCAAAGATGTTAAATTGAACAAAGATAAATATGGAAATTTTTGGGTAAAACCAGTTATGGAAAATAACATGAGCCCCTCTATTTCATTTAAAGGAAGAGCTCTAACTATACCTGGAAAGACATCCATTAAAGTAAATCTAACAAAAGTTTCTCCTCTACTCCTGGCAATTTATTCAAAGCTTGAAAAAGTGATTGACCACGATACTTTGAAAAAGAATGATAAGACCATTAATAATTCTAGAGGAGACATTTGTATTTTCTTTAATAATCCAAAGGGTGTAGATCTAAGTAAAATGAATGATGTTAATATTTCTGGTGAAATGTCATTTCGTTCTATGATAGTTAGAGATTATTTAAAGATAACTTTTGATATAAAAATTGTAGAGATTGAATCTGTTAATGAAAGAAAGTATATAGATATTGATGGGAATATTTTTCTTGCTAATTAAATATGAGTCAATACAGCAGTGAAGATTTTACTATTTCATTGAACTCAGACGATAGTGATGATAGTATTTCATTGAACTTGGACGATGGTGATGATAGTATTTCATTGAACACAGATGATAGTTATGATACTAATAGTTTGTGCTCAAATGATAGTTATGAGAGTAGCTTTATTGATGACTCTGAGTATGATTCTGAGTATTCATGTGATAGTTATGACTTAGATGATTCTGAGTGAAAAAGTGTTTTAGTTTAAGCACAGCGATATATATAAAACGGAGCTGTAAAGCTCAAAAGTGTTTTATTTTAAGCACAGTGATATATATAAAACACCACGTTTTCTCACGCTATAAATATGGTTTATTGTGATACTTGCGAGAAGGAAGTAAAATATTATAAACAACATATTCTCACCGCAAAACATACATACAACATTTTAAACAAACTTTCCCCTCTTCCACCTGAAACAAAACACTGTTCTACATGTAATAAAAATATCCTCAAGAAAGGCTTCAAAATACATCTTAAAACAAATCTACATTTATCAAATTTTATCACAACTAAAAACTCTGATGGAGCATTCAAAGGACATATTAAAATAAGAGTCTTTAACTTCAAACCTCCTGAACCAGAGTCTATAGTTGATGCTGTAGAAATAGTTAAACCTGCTGTTCAAACGTTGATTGAAAAAACACTAAAGGAAATGAAACCACTTAAATTTTATATGGGAGTAAAATTAGAAATGACAAAGGATGAAGGAGTTATAGATGCACCATACATGAGAACTGAGCCACACTTTATATCTTCATATCAAGATTTTAAAACATCAGGAGTCTATGATGAACTTATTAAACAAGAGCAAGATGTGGATAATTCAATCGTAGGAAGTGGATTCAATATAGGAAAAATTATTTACATAGACATTCATATTCTTAAATCAGATCCTCTAAAAGCTTCTTCTTACATTGATTTACCCAGTGTTATCAAAAATAGAAAAGCAGTTATCAATATCAAAAATAAAGACAATAAATGTTTTCTCTGGTCTATTTTAGCACACTTACATCCTCCACATTTTCATGATGAAAGAGTATCTCATTATAAAAAATATGAGAATACATTAAATACGAAAGATCTAAAGTTTCCGATGACTTTAAATGATATTCCTAAATTTGAAAAGATGAATAATTTATCAGTTAATGTTTATGGTCTAACAGAAACAAACAACATTCAGGTTTTAAAGCTTTCTGACAATTGTAAACAAACTCATATTAATCTTCTATATTTTAATTCAGACGAAAATTCACATTATACATACATCAAAGATATTGCTAAATTAATAAAACCACAAGTCTGTAAGAGAACAAATAAAATATATATTTGTTTGCGTTGTCTTAACTTCTTCAATTCACAAGAAAGATTAGATAAACATTCAAATTATTGTGGCGAACATAAATCAACGGTAATCAATATGCCTAAAGAAGGCTCAAAGATCACATTCAAAGATGAAAATAAAAAGATCAAACATCCATTTGTTATATATGCTGATTTTGAAAGTATTTTAGAAAAAATTGATACTGCTTCTCAAGATCCAAAAGAATCATACACAAATAAATATCAAAAACATACTCCTTGTGGTTTTTGTTATTATATCAAATCATCCGTTGGTGATAAATATAACAAGTTAGAGATGTATAGAGGCTCAAATACCCCAGAGGAGTTTGTGAAACGACTAGAAAAAGACTGTGTTCGATTAACCAAGATAATGAGAGAAACCAATAAACCAATGTCCTTAACAAGTAAAGAAAAAAGGGAATTTATAAAAAACAATGTCTGTCATATTTGTGAGGAGAAAATTGGTAAAGGTCTAAAGGTTAGAGACCATTGTCATCTCACTGGTAAATATAGAGGTCCGGCTCATCAAAGTTGTAATATTAATTATCAACTCCCCTCTTTCATTCCTGTCTTTCTTCATAACAACGCTCATTATGATACACATCTATTTATCAAGGAACTCTCAAAGACTTCTGGAAGTATCTCAGCAATTCCAAACACGGATCAGAAATACATTTCATTCACAAAAACAATTCACACATCTCCTATTACTCATATCAGATTTCTTGATACATTTAAATTCATGGCAAGTCCATTGGTTAACTTGGTTCAAAATCGAAAAGAGTTTCCATGTCTTTCAGAGTATTTTTTAGATAAAGATTTTCTAACACAAAAGGGAATTTACCCCTATGACTATATGGACTCATTTGAGAGATTCAATGAAACACAACTTCCTTCAAAAGAAAATTTCTATAACAAATTAAATAATAGTCATATATCTGATAAAGATTATGTACACGCACAAAATGTTTGGGAAAAATATAACATCAAGAATCTTGGCGAGTATCACGATTTGTATCTCAAAACTGATGTGCTTTTATTGGCCGATGTATTTGAAGCCTTTAGATCTGTTTGTCGCACTGGATATGGATTGGATCCTGCTCACTACTACACAGCACCTGGATTGGCCTGGAGTGCGATGTTGAAAATGACAAAACAAGATTTGGATTTGATAACCGATGTTGATATGCTTTTGATGATTGAAAAGGCAAAAAGAGGTGGAATTTCACAAGTCTGCTCGAGTAGATACGCAAAAGCAAATAACAAATATCTTCCAAATTATGATCCAACGAAAGAGAGTTCTTACTTGATGTACTATGACGCGAACAACCTGTATGGCTGGGCAATGTCTCAGGCTCTTCCTTATGGAAAACTTAGATGGGTAAAGGAAAAAGACTACAAAAACGTTTTACAAGATGTATGTATCTCTACACAAAAAGAATTGGATGAAGAAAAAGTTGGTTATTATTTTGAAATTGATTTAAAATATCCAGAGGAACTCCATAACCTACACAAAGATCTCCCATTTGCTTGTGAGAAAGCAAGTCCAAAGAAAGAATGGTTGAGTGATTATCAACGATCGTTTGATATAGGTGAATCAACAGAAAAATTACTTACTACATTATATAACAAGAAAAATTATGTTCTACACCAAAGAAATTTGCGACAATATTTATCAAAAGGTCTAAGAGTAGAGAAGATCCATAGGGTTCTAAAGTTCAATCAAAGTCATTGGTTAAAGGGGTACATTGATTTTAATACACAAAGAAGAACAGAGTCAAAAACAGATTTTGAGAAAGACTTTTATAAATTGATGAATAATGCGGTCTTTGGTAAGACTATGGAGAATGTGAGGAAAAGACAAAATATCAGACTATCAACATCTTGGGAACAAGCATCAAAATTAATTAATAGACCGAGTTTTACTCGAGCTGAGGTCTTTACTGAGAACTTTTGTGCGATCCATTTGATTAAAGAGAGTATTGAAATGAACAAACCTATTTATATTGGAACAACAATTCTTGATTTATCAAAGTCATTAATGTATGATTACTTTTATAATAACTTGAGGAAGAAATATCAAAATGATGTTAATCTACTTTATATGGATACAGATAGTTTTATTTTGAAAATTAATACCAACGATGTTTATTCAGACATGAAAAGAGACATTAATATCTATGACACGAGTAATTACAGTCCAGAGAGTGAGTTGTTCTCTTCTAAAAATAAAAAGGTGATTGGAAAGTTCAAGGATGAATTAGGAGGAAATGTTATGAGTGAATTTGTGGGATTGAGGTCAAAGGCTTATGCTTATAAATACATTGTGAATAACGTTGAAAAGACTGATAAGAAGTTAAAAGGTGTAAAGAAAAATGTTATTAAAGAAACAATAAACTTTAAGGATTATTATAACTGTTTAACAACAAAGAAAGAAGAGTTTAGAAAGATTAATGGAATAAGAAGTTATAAACATCAATTATATTCAGAAGAGATAAATAAGAAAGCATTGGGGGCTTTTGATGATAAGAGGTTTATTTTAGAAAATGGAATTGATAGTCTCCCTTATGGTTATATAAGTATATAAGTGATAAGATATATATATAAGTGATAAGATATATATATAAGTGATAAGATATACATAAGTGATAAGATATATATAAGTGATAAGATATATATAAGTGATAAGTTAAAAAGGGGGGGGGTTGGGGATTTTAACGGGCTACCGCCGCCTTTTTTACTATTATATAAATGATAGAACCAAGTATCAACCAGACTAAAGAGTGGAGGTGTAATCAACCTTGGTATATAAATGGAAAACATAATGAATGTGAAAAATATCAAATAGGTATAATTGAAAAGGCAACTGGTAAAAAAGTTCACAAAACAAATAAGAGAATTAATTTAAATACCGGTGAATTGGGTAAAAAAGATGGAAATATTTTTGAGTGGACGGAAAACTTTGATGGTTGTCAGGAAAATATATACTTTAATTTAAAAATGGTATGTGGCACTGGAGGCGCTCAAGCAAGAACATTGAGGGAGGTTTACCATTTTATCTTAGCTCAGTTAAAATATCTTAATAAAGAACCAAACTCAAACATATTTTTTGTTAATATATTAGATGGTGAAGAGAGTTGTAGGAGAATTAAATTATTTCCCACGCATAAACAAATATTTGTAGGGTCGTTGTTTGAGTGGGTTATATTCACCAGATGATATTAAGAGTAAAAGGTTAAAAGGTCCATGAGGTCAGAAGGATCACAGGTGTTTAAGTGGTCTAATGAATAAGGATAACATGTCAAAAGGTTAGAAGGTTCGTAAAGAACAGGGTGAGAGAAATATAGGTGTTTAGGGGCAATGAGGGAGGGAAAGAATTAATATGGAAGTGAATGGGTCAATGTTTGAGTGGGTCAAAGATTAATCTGCCAGATGATATGTAGAAGAAGGATGATAGGTCTATAAGAGAAAACAAATATTTGTAGTGTTTGAGTGGTCTAATGAACAACATTAAGGATAGGTACTACAGACAAAAGGTTCATAAAGATGAGGGTGGGAGAAATAGAGGTGTTTATGATTTTTGAAAAAGACAAGGGGGTAAATGACATTAGATAGGGATTTCACATGTTAAACGGAGGTGTCCCAGAAGCAACATTATTACACTACTCTTGTATTAGTGTGGAAAAAACACTTTTTGCACTTGTGGTAGTGTTGAAAAACCACTTTTCGCACTTGTGTTAGTGTTGAAAAACCACTTTTCGCACTTGTGTTAGTGTTGAAAAACCACTTTTCGCACTTGTGTTAGTGTGGAAAAAACACTTTTTGCACTTGTGGTAGTGTTGAAAAACCACTTTTCGCACTTGTGTTAGTGTTGAAAAACCACTTTTCGCACTTGTGTTAGTGTTGAAAAACCACTTTTCGCACTTGTGTTAGTGTTGAAAAACCACTTTTCGCACTTGTGTAGTGTTGAAAAACCACTTTTCGCACTTGTGTAGTGTTGAAAAACCACTTTTCGCACTTGTGTTGGTGCAGGAAACCACTTTTGCACTTGTATTATTGTGGAAAAAACACTTTTCGCACTTGTGTTAGTGTCGAAAAACCACTTTTCGCACTTGTGTTAGTGTCGAAAAACCACTTTTCGCACTTGTGTTAGTGTTGAAAAACCACTTTTCGCACTTGTGTTCGTGTTGAGAAAACCACTTTTCGCACCTGTGTTGGTGCAGGAAACCACTTTTGCACTTGTATTAGTGTGGAAAAAACACTTTTTGCACTTGTGATAGTGTTGAAAAACCACTTTTCGCACTTGTGTTAGTGTTGAAAAACCACTTTTCGCACTTGTGTTGGTGCAGGAAACCACTTTTGCACTTGTATTAGTGTGGAAAAAACACTTTTTGCACTTGTGATAGTGTTGAAAAACCACTTTTCGCACTTGTGTTAGTGTTGAAAAACCACTTTTCGCACTTGTGTTGGTGCAGGAAACCACTTTTGCACTTGTATTAGTGTGGAAAAACCACTTTTCGCACTTGTGTTAGTGTTGAAAAACCACTTTTCGCACTTGTGTTAGTGTTGAAAAACCACTTTTCGCACTTGTGTTGGTGCAGGAAACCACTTTTGCACTTGTATTATTGTGGAAAAAACACTTTTTGCACTTGTGATAGTGTTGAAAAACCAATTTTCGCACTTGTGTTAGTGTTGAAAAACCACTTTTCGCACTTGTGTTAGTGTTGAAAAACCACTTTTCGCACTTGTGTTGGTGCAGGAAACCACTTTTGCACTTGTATTAGTGTGGAAAAAACACTTTTCGCACTTGTGTTAGTGTTGAAAAACAACTTTTCGCACTTGTGTTAGTGTTGAAAAACCACTTTTCGCACTTGTGTTAGTGTTGAAATACCACTTTTCGCACTTGTGTTGGTGGAGGAAACCACTTTTGCACTTGTATTAGTGTGGAAAAAACACTTTTTGCACTTGTGATAGTGTTGAAAAACCACTTTTCGCACTTGTGTTAGTGTTGAAAAACCACTTTTCGCACTTGTGTTGGTGCAGGAAACCACTTTTGCACTTGTATTAGTGTGGAAAAACCACTTTTGCACTTGTATTAGTGTGGTAAAACCACTTTTCGCACTTGTGTTAGTGTTGAAAAACAACTTTTCGCACTTGTGTTAGTGTTGAAAAACCACTTTTCGCACTTGTGTTGGTGAAAGAAACCACTTTTGCACTTGTATTAGTGTGGAAAAAACACTTTTTGCACTTGTGATAGTGTTGAAAAACCACTTTTCGCACTTGTGTTAGTGTTGAAAAACCACTTTTCGCACTTGTGTTAGTGTTGAAAAACCACTTTTCGCACTTGTGTTAGTGTTGAAAAACCACTTTTCACACTTGTGTTGGTGCAGGAAACCACTTTTGCACTTGTATTAGTGTGGAAAAAACACTTTTTGCACTTGTGATAGTGTTGAAAAACCACTTTTCGCACTTGTGTTAGTGTTGAAAAATTACTTTTCGCACTTGTGTTAGTGTTGAAAAACCACTTTTCGCACTTGTGTTAGTGTTGAAAAACCACTTTTCGCACTTGTGTTGGTGCAGGAAACCACTTTTGCACTTGTATTAGTGTGGAAAAAACACTTTTTACACTTGTGATAGTGTTGAAAAACCACTTTTCGCACTTGTGTTAGTGTTGAAAAACCACTTTTCGCACTTGTGTTGGTGCAGGAAACCACTTTTGCACTTGTATTAGTGTGGAAAAAACACTTTTCGCACTTGTGTTAGTGTTGAAAAACCACTTTTCGCACTTGTGTTAGTGTTGAAAAACCACTTTTCGCACTTGTATTGGTGCAGGAAACCACTTTTGCACTTGTATTAGTGTGGAAAAAACACTTTTCGCGCTTATGTTAGTGTTGAAAAACCACTTTTCGCACTTGTGTTAGTGTTGAAAAACCACTTTTCGCACTTGTGTTGGTGCAGGAAACTACTTTAGCACTTGTATTAGTGTGGAAAAAACACTTTTTGCACTTGTGATAGTGTTGAAAAACCACTTTTCACACTTGTGTTAGTGTTGAAAAACCACTTTTCGCACTTATGTTGGTGCAGGAAACCACTTTTGCACTTGTATTAGTGTGGAAAAACCATTTTCGCACTTGTGTTAGTGTTGAAAAACCACTTTTCGCACTTGTGTTAGTGTTGAGAAACCACTTTTCGCACTTGTGTTGGTGCAGGAAACCACTTTTGCACTTGTATTAGTGTGGAAAAAACACTTTTTGCACTTGTGGTAGTGTTGAAAAACCACTTTTCGCACTTGTGTTAGTGTTGAAAAACAACTGTTCGCACTTGTGTTAGTGTTGAAAAACCACTTTTCGCACTTGTGTTAGTGTTGAAAAACCACCTTTCGCACTTGTGTTAGTGTCGAAAAACCACTTTTCGCACTTGTGTTAGTGTCGAAAAACCACTTTTCGCACTTGTGTTGGTGCAGGAAACCACTTTTGCACTTGTATTAGTGTGGAAAAACCATTTTCGCACTTGTGTTAGTGTTGAAAAACCACTTTTCGCACTTGTGTTAGTGTTGAGAACCACTTTTCGCACTAGTGTTGGTGCAGGAAACCACTTTTACACTTGTATTAGTGTGGAAAAAACACTTTTTGCACTTGTGGTAGTGTTGAAAAACCACTTTTCGCACTTGTGTTAGTGTTGAAAAACCACTTTTCGCACTTGTGTTAGTGTTGAAAAACCACTTTTCGCACTTGTGTTAGTGTTGAAAAACCACTTTTCACACTTGTGTAGTGTTGAAAAACCACTTTTCGCACTTCTGTTGGTGCAGGAAACCACTTTTGCACTTGTATTATTGTGGAAAAAACACTTTTCGCACTTGTGTTAGTGTCGAAAAACCACTTTTCGCACTTGTGTTAGTGTCGAAAAACCACTTTTCGCACTTGTGTTAGTGTTGAAAAACCACTTTTCGCACTTGTGTTCGTGTTGAAATACCACTTTTCACACCTGTGTTGGTGCAGGAAACCACTTTTGCACTTGTATTAGTGTGGAAAAAACACTTTTTGCACTTGTGATAGTGTTGAAAAACCACTTTTCGCACTTGTGTTAGTGTTGAAAAACCACTTTTCGCACTTGTGTTGGTGCAGGAAACCACTTTTGCACTTGTATTAGTGTGGAAAAAACACTTTTTGCACTTGTGATAGTGTTGAAAAACCACTTTTCGCACTTGTGTTAGTGTTGAAAAACCACTTTTCGCACTTGTGTTGTTGCAGGAAACCACTTTTGCACTTGTATTAGTGTGGAAAAACCACTTTTCGCACTTGTGTTAGTGTTGAAAAACCACTTTTCGCACTTGTGTTAGTGTTGAAAAACCACTTTTCGCACTTGTGTTGGTGCAGGAAACCACTTTTGCACTTGTATTATTGTGGAAAAAACACTTTTTGCACTTGTGATAGTGTTGAAAAAACACTTTTCGCACTTGTGTTAGTGTTGAAAAACCACTTTTCGCACTTGTGTTAGTTTTGAAAAACGACTTTTCGCACTTGTGTTGGTGCAGGAAACCACTTTTGCACTTGTATTAGTGTGGAAAAAACACTTTTCGCACTTGTGTTAGTGTTGAAAAAACACGTTTCGCACTTGTGTTAGTGTTGAAAAAACACGTTTCGCACTTGTGTTAGTGTTGAAAAACCACTTTTCGCACTTGTGTTGGTGCAGGAAACCACTTTTGCACTTGTGTTAGTGTGGAAAAAACACTTTTTGCACTTGTGATAGTGTTGAAAAACCACTTTTCGCACTTGTGTTAGTGTTGAAAAACCACTTTTCGCACTTGTGTTAGTGTTGAAAAACCACTTTTCGCACTTGTGTTGGTGCAGGAAACCACTTTTGCACTTGTATTAGTGTGGAAAAAACACTTTTTGCACTTGTGATAGTGTTGAAAAACCACTTTTCGCACTTGTGTTAGTGTTGAAAAATTACTTTTCGCACTTGTGTTAGTGTTGAAAAACCACTTTTCGCACTTGTGTTAGTGTTGAAAAACCACTTTTCGCACTTGTGTTCGTGTTGAAATACCACTTTTCGCACCTGTGTTGGTGCAGGAAACCACTTTTGCACTTGTATTAGTGTGGAAAAAACACTTTTTGCACTTGTGATAGTGTTGAAAAACCACTTTTCGCACTTGTGTTAGTGTTGAAAAACCACTTTTCGCACTTGTGTTGGTGCAGGAAACCACTTTTGCACTTGTATTAGTGTGGAAAAAACACTTTTTGCACTTGTGATAGTGTTGAAAAACCACTTTTCGCACTTGTGTTAGTGTTGAAAAACCACTTTTCGCACTTGTGTTGTTGCAGGAAACCACTTTTGCACTTGTATTAGTGTGGAAAAACCACTTTTCGCACTTGTGTTAGTGTTGAAAAACCACTTTTCGCACTTGTGTTAGTGTTGAAAAACCACTTTTCGCACTTGTGTTGGTGCAGGAAACCACTTTTGCACTTGTATTATTGTGGAAAAAACACTTTTTGCACTTGTGATAGTGTTGAAAAAACACTTTTCGCACTTGTGTTAGTGTTGAAAAACCACTTTTCGCACTTGTGTTAGTTTTGAAAAACGACTTTTCGCACTTGTGTTGGTGCAGGAAACCACTTTTGCACTTGTATTAGTGTGGAAAAAACACTTTTTGCACTTGTGGTAGTGTTGAAAAACCACTTTTCGCACTTGTGTTAGTGTTGAAAAACAACTGTTCGCACTTGTGTTAGTGTTGAAAAACCACTTTTCGCACTTGTGTTAGTGTTGAAAAACCACCTTTCGCACTTGTGTTAGTGTCGAAAAACCACTTTTCGCACTTGTGTTAGTGTCGAAAAACCACTTTTCGCACTTGTGTTGGTGCAGGAAACCACTTTTGCACTTGTATTAGTGTGGAAAAACCATTTTCGCACTTGTGTTAGTGTTGAAAAACCACTTTTCGCACTTGTGTTAGTGTTGAGAAACCACTTTTCGCACTAGTGTTGGTGCAGGAAACCACTTTTACACTTGTATTAGTGTGGAAAAAACACTTTTTGCACTTGTGGTAGTGTTGAAAAACCACTTTTCGCACTTGTGTTAGTGTTGAAAAACCACTTTTCGCACTTGTGTTAGTGTTGAAAAACCACTTTTCGCACTTGTGTTAGTGTTGAAAAACCACTTTTCGCACTTGTGTAGTGTTGAAAAACCACTTTTCGCACTTGTGTTGGTGCAGGAAACCACTTTTGCACTTGTATTATTGTGGAAAAAACACTTTTCGCACTTGTGTTAGTGTCGAAAAACCACTTTTCGCACTTGTGTTAGTGTCGAAAAACCACTTTTCGCACTTGTGTTAGTGTTGAAAAACCACTTTTCGCACTTGTGTTCGTGTTGAAATACCACTTTTCACACCTGTGTTGGTGCAGGAAACCACTTTTGCACTTGTATTAGTGTGGAAAAAACACTTTTTGCACTTGTGATAGTGTTGAAAAACCACTTTTCGCACTTGTGTTAGTGTTGAAAAACCACTTTTCGCACTTGTGTTGGTGCAGGAAACCACTTTTGCACTTGTATTAGTGTGGAAAAAACACTTTTTGCACTTGTGATAGTGTTGAAAAACCACTTTTCGCACTTGTGTTAGTGTTGAAAAACCACTTTTCGCACTTGTGTTGTTGCAGGAAACCACTTTTGCACTTGTATTAGTGTGGAAAAACCACTTTTCGCACTTGTGTTAGTGTTGAAAAACCACTTTTCGCACTTGTGTTAGTGTTGAAAAACCACTTTTCGCACTTGTGTTGGTGCAGGAAACCACTTTTGCACTTGTATTATTGTGGAAAAAACACTTTTTGCACTTGTGATAGTGTTGAAAAAACACTTTTCGCACTTGTGTTAGTGTTGAAAAACCACTTTTCGCACTTGTGTTAGTTTTGAAAAACGACTTTTCGCACTTGTGTTGGTGCAGGAAACCACTTTTGCACTTGTATTAGTGTGGAAAAAACACTTTTCGCACTTGTGTTAGTGTTGAAAAAACACGTTTCGCACTTGTGTTAGTGTTGAAAAAACACGTTTCGCACTTGTGTTAGTGTTGAAAAACCACTTTTCGCACTTGTGTTGGTGCAGGAAACCACTTTTGCACTTGTGTTAGTGTGGAAAAAACACTTTTTGCACTTGTGATAGTGTTGAAAAACCACTTTTCGCACTTGTGTTAGTGTTGAAAAACCACTTTTCGCACTTGTGTTAGTGTTGAAAAACCACTTTTCGCACTTGTGTTAGTGTTGAAAAACCACTTTTCGCACTTGTGTTGGTGCAGGAAACCACTTTTGCACTTGTATTAGTGTGGAAAAAACACTTTTTGCACTTGTGATAGTGTTGAAAAACCACTTTTCGCACTTGTGTTAGTGTTGAAAAATTACTTTTCGCACTTGTGTTAGTGTTGAAAAACCACTTTTCGCACTTGTGTTAGTGTTGAAAAACCACTTTTCGCACTTGTGTTCGTGTTGAAATACCACTTTTCGCACCTGTGTTGGTGCAGGAAACCACTTTTGCACTTGTATTAGTGTGGAAAAAACACTTTTTGCACTTGTGATAGTGTTGAAAAACCACTTTTCGCACTTGTGTTAGTGTTGAAAAACCACTTTTCGCACTTGTGTTGGTGCAGGAAACCACTTTTGCACTTGTATTAGTGTGGAAAAAACACTTTTTGCACTTGTGATAGTGTTGAAAAACCACTTTTCGCACTTGTGTTAGTGTTGAAAAACCACTTTTCGCACTTGTGTTGTTGCAGGAAACCACTTTTGCACTTGTATTAGTGTGGAAAAACCACTTTTCGCACTTGTGTTAGTGTTGAAAAACCACTTTTCGCACTTGTGTTAGTGTTGAAAAACCACTTTTCGCACTTGTGTTGGTGCAGGAAACCACTTTTGCACTTGTATTATTGTGGAAAAAACACTTTTTGCACTTGTGATAGTGTTGAAAAAACACTTTTCGCACTTGTGTTAGTGTTGAAAAACCACTTTTCGCACTTGTGTTAGTTTTGAAAAACGACTTTTCGCACTTGTGTTGGTGCAGGAAACCACTTTTGCACTTGTATTAGTGTGGAAAAAACACTTTTCGCACTTGTGTTAGTGTTGAAAAAACACATTTCGCACTTGTGTTAGTGTTGAAAAAACACGTTTCGCACTTGTGTTAGTGTTGAAAAACCACTTTTCGCACTTGTGTTGGTGCAGGAAACCACTTTTGCACTTGTGTTAGTGTGGAAAAAACACTTTTTGCACTTGTGATAGTGTTGAAAAACCACTTTTCGCACTTGTGTTAGTGTTGAAAAACCACTTTTCGCACTTGTGTTAGTGTTGAAAAACCACTTTTCGCACTTGTGTTAGTGTTGAAAAACCACTTTTCGCACTTGTGTTGGTGCAGGAAACCACTTTTGCACTTGTATTAGTGTGGAAAAAACACTTTTTGCACTTGTGATAGTGTTGAAAAACCACTTTTCGCACTTGTGTTAGTGTTGAAAAATTAGTTTTCGCACTTGTGTTAGTGTTGAAAAACCACTTTTCGCACTTGTGTTAGTGTTGAAAAACCACTTTTCGCACTTGTGTTGGTGCAGGAAACCACTTTTGCACTTGTATTAGTGTGGAAAAAACACTTTTTACACTTGTGATAGTGTTGAAAAACCACTTTTCGCACTTGTGTTAGTGTTGAAAAACCACTTTTCGCACTTGTGTTGGTGCAGGAAACCACTTTTGCACTTGTATTAGTGTGGAAAAAACACTTTTCGCACTTGTGTTAGTGTTGAAAAACCACTTTTCGCACTTGTGTTAGTGTTGAAAAAACACTTTTTGCACTTGTGGTAGTGTTGAAAAACCACTTTTCGCACTTGTGTTAGTGTTGAAAAACCACTTTTCGCACTTGTGTTAGTGTTGAAAAACCACTTTTCGCACTTGTGTTAGTGTTGAAAAACCACTTTTCGCACTTGTGTTGGTGCAGGAAACCACTTTTGCACTTGTATTAGTGTGGAAAAAACACTTTTTGCACTTGTGATAGTGTTGAAAAACCACTTTTCGCACTTGCGTTGGTGCAGGAAACCACTTTTGCACTTGTATTAGTGTGGAAAAAACACTTTTTGTACTTGTGATAGTGTTGAAAAACCAATTTTCGCACTTGTGTTAGTGTTGAAAAACCACTTTTCGCACTTGTGTAGTGTTGAAAAACCACTTTTCGCACTTGTGTTGGTGCAGGAAACCACTTTTGCACTTGTATTATTGTGGAAAAAACACTTTTCGCACTTGTGTTAGTGTCGAAAAACCACTTTTCGCACTTGTGTTAGTGTCGAAAAACCACTTTTCGCACTTGTGTTTGTGTTGAAAAACCACTTTTCGCACTTGTGTTCGTGTTGAAATACTACTTTTCGCACCTGTGTTGGTGCAGGAAACCACTTTGCACTTGTATTAGTGTGGAAAAAACACTTTTTGCACTTGTGATAGTGTTGAAAAACCACTTTTCGCACTTGTGTTAGTGTTGAAAAAACACTTTTTGCACTTGTGTTAGTGTTGAAAAACCACTTTTCGCACTTGTGTTGGTGCAGGAAACCACTTTTGCACTTGTATTATTGTGGAAAAAACACTTTTTGGACTTGTGATAGTGTTGAAAAAACACTTTTCGCACTTGTGTTAGTGTTGAAAAACCACTTTTCGCACTTGTGTTAGTTTTGAAAAACGACTTTTTGCACTTGTGTTGGTGCAGGAAACCACTTTTGCACTTGTATTAGTGTGGAAAAAACACTTTTCGCACTTGTGTTAGTGTTGAAAAAACACGTTTCGCACTTGTGTTAGTGTTGAAAAAACACGTTTCGCACTTGTGTTAGTGTTGAAAAACCACTTTTCGCACTTGTGTTGGTGCAGGAAACCACTTTTGCACTTGTATTAGTGTGGAAAAAACACTTTTCGCACTTGTGTTAGTGTTGAAAAACAACTTTTCGCACTTGTGTTAGTGTTGAAAAACCACTTTTCGCACTTGTGTTAGTGTTGAAATACCACTTTTCGCACTTGTGTTGGTGGAGGAAACCACTTTTGCACTTGTATTAGTGTGGAAAAAACACTTTTTGCACTTGTGATAGTGTTGAAAAACCACTTTTCGCACTTGTGTTAGTGTTGAAAAACCACTTTTCGCACTTGTGTTGGTGCAGGAAACCACTTTTGCACTTGTATTAGTGTGGAAAAACCACTTTTGCACTTGTATTAGTGTGGTAAAACCACTTTTCGCACTTGTGTTATTGTTGAAAAACAACTTTTCGCACTTGTGTTAGTGTTGAAAAACCACTTTTCGCACTTGTGTTGGTGAAAGAAACCACTTTTGCACTTGTATTAGTGTGGAAAAAACACTTTTTGCACTTGTGATAGTGTTGAAAAACCACTTTTCGCACTTGTGTTAGTGTTGAAAAACCACTTTTCGCACTTGTGTTAGTGTTGAAAAACCACTTTTCGCACTTGTGTTAGTGTTGAAAAACCACTTTTCACACTTGTGTTGGTGCAGGAAACCACTTTTGCACTTGTATTAGTGTGGAAAAAACACTTTTTGCACTTGTGATAGTGTTGAAAAACCACTTTTCGCACTTGTGTTAGTGTTGAAAAATTACTTTTCGCACTTGTGTTAGTGTTGAAAAACCACTTTTCGCACTTGTGTTAGTGTTGAAAAACCACTTTTCGCACTTGTGTTGGTGCAGGAAACCACTTTTGCACTTGTATTAGTGTGGAAAAAACACTTTTTACACTTGTGATAGTGTTGAAAAACCACTTTTCGCACTTGTGTTAGTGTTGAAAAACCACTTTTCGCACTTGTGTTGGTGCAGGAAACCACTTTTGCACTTGTATTAGTGTGGAAAAAACACTCTTCGCACTTGTGTTAGTGTTGAAAAACCACTTTTCGCACTTGTGTTAGTGTTGAAAAACCACTTTTCGCACTTGTATTGGTGCAGGAAACCACTTTTGCACTTGTATTAGTGTGGAAAAAACACTTTTCGCACTTATGTTAGTGTTGAAAAACCACTTTTCGCACCTGTGTTAGTGTTGAAAAACCACTTTTCGCACTTGTGTTGGTGCAGGAAACTACTTTAGCACTTGTATTAGTGTGGAAAAAACACTTTTTGCACTTGTGATAGTGTTGAAAAACCACTTTTCACACTTGTGTTAGTGTTGAAAAACCACTTTTCGCACTTATGTTGGTGCAGGAAACCACTTTTGCACTTGTATTAGTGTGGAAAAACCATTTTCGCACTTGTGTTAGTGTTGAAAAACCACTTTTCGCACTTGTGTTAGTGTTGAGAAACCACTTTTCGCACTTGTGTTGGTGCAGGAAACCACTTTTGCACTTGTATTAGTGTGGAAAAAACACTTTTTGCACTTGTGGTAGTGTTGAAAAACCACTTTTCGCACTTGTGTTAGTGTTGAAAAACCACTGTTCGCACTTGTGTTAGTGTTGAAAAACCACTTTTCGCACTTGTGTTAGTGTTGAAAAACCACTTTTCGCACTTGTGTTAGTGTCGAAAAACCACTTTTCGCACTTGTGTTAGTGTCGAAAAACCACTTTTCGCACTTGTGTTGGTGCAGGAAACCACTTTTGCACTTGTATTAGTGTGGAAAAACCATTTTCGCACTTGTGTTAGTGTTGAAAAACCACTTTTTGCACTTGTGTTAGTGTTGAGAAACCACCTTTCGCACTTGTGTTGGTGCAGGAAACCACTTTTGCACTTGTATTAGTGTGGAAAAAACACTTTTTGCACTTGTGGTAGTGTTGAAAAACCACTTTTCGCACTTGTGTTAGTGTTGAAAAACCACTTTTCGCACTTGTGTTAGTGTTGAAAAACCACTTTTCGCACTTGTGTTTGTGTTGAAAAACCACTTTTTGCACTTGTGTTCGTGTTGAAATACTACTTTTCGCACCTGTGTTGGTGCAGGAAACCACTTTTGCACTTGTATTATTGTGGAAAAAACACTTTTCGCACTTGTGTTAGTGTCGAAAAACCACTTTTCGCACTTGTGTTAGTGTCGAAAAACCACTTTTCGCTCTTGTGTTTGTGTTGAAAAACCACTTTTCGCACTTGTGTTCGTGTTGAAATACTACTTTTCGCACCTGTGTTGGTGCAGGAAACCACTTTTGCACTTGTATTAGTGTGGAAAAAACACTTTTTGCACTTGTGATAGTGTTGAAAAACCACTTTTCGCACTTGTGTTAGTGTTGAAAAACCACTTTTCGCACTTGTGTTGGTGCAGGAAACCACTTTTGCACTTGTATTAGTGTGGAAAAAACACTTTTTGCACTTGTGATAGTGTTGAAAAACCACTTTTCGCACTTGTGTTAGTGTTGAAAAACCACTTTTCGCACTTGTGTTGGTGCAGGAAACCACTTTTGCACTTGTATTAGTGTGGAAAAACCACTTTTCGCACTTGTGTTAGTGTTGAAAAACCACTTTTCGCACTTGTGTTAGTGTTGAAAAACCACTTTTCGCACTTGTGTTGGTGCAGGAAACCACTTTTGCACTTGTATTATTGTGGAAAAAACACTTTTTGCACTTGTGATAGTGTTGAAAAAACACTTTTCGCACTTGTGTTAGTGTTGAAAAACCACTTTTCGCACTTGTGTTAGTTTTTGAAAAACGACTTTTCGCACTTGTGTTGGTGCAGGAAACCACTTTTGCACTTGTATTAGTGTGGAAAAAACACTTTTCGCACTTGTGTTAGTGTTGAAAAAACACGTTTCGCACTTGTGTTAGTGTTGAAAAAACACGTTTCGCACTTGTGTTAGTGTTGAAAAACCACTTTTCGCACTTGTGTTGGTGCAGGAAACCACTTTTGCACTTGTATTAGTGTGGAAAAAACACTTTTCGCACTTGTGTTAGTGTTGAAAAACAACTTTTCGCACTTGTGTTAGTGTTGAAAAACCACTTTTCGCACTTGTGTTAGTGTTGAAATACCACTTTTCGCACTTGTGTTGGTGGAGGAAACCACTTTTGCACTTGTATTAGTGTGGAAAAAACACTTTTTGCACTTGTGATAGTGTTGAAAAACCACTTTTCGCACTTGTGTTAGTGTTGAAAAACCACTTTTCGCACTTGTGTTGGTGCAGGAAACCACTTTTGCACTTGTATTAGTGTGGAAAAACCACTTTTGCACTTGTATTAGTGTGGTAAAACCACTTTTCGCACTTGTGGTGGTGCAGGAAACCACTTTTGCACTTGTATTAGTGTGGAAAAAACACTTTTTGCACTTGTGGTAGTGTTGAAAAACCACTTTTCGCACTTGTGTTAGTGTTGAAAAACCACTGTTCGCACTTGTGTTAGTGTTGAAAAACCACTTTTCGCACTTGTGTTAGTGTTGAAAAACCACTTTTCGCACTTGTGTTAGTGTCGAAAAACCACTTTTCGCACTTGTGTTAGTGTCGAAAAACCACTTTTCGCACTTGTGTTGGTGCAGGAAACCACTTTTGCACTTGTATTAGTGTGGAAAAACCATTTTCGCACTTGTGTTAGTGTTGAAAAACCACTTTTTGCACTTGTGTTAGTGTTGAGAAACCACTTTTCGCACTTGTGTTGGTGCAGGAAACCACTTTTGCACTTGTATTAGTGTGGAAAAAACACTTTTTGCACTTGTGGTAGTGTTGAAAAACCACTTTTCGCACTTGTGTTAGTGTTGAAAAACCACTTTTCGCACTTGTGTTAGTGTTGAAAAACCACTTTTCGCACTTGTGTTTGTGTTGAAAAACCACTTTTTGCACTTGTGTTCGTGTTGAAATACTACTTTTCGCACCTGTGTTGGTGCAGGAAACCACTTTTGCACTTGTATTATTGTGGAAAAAACACTTTTCGCACTTGTGTTAGTGTCGAAAAACCACTTTTCGCACTTGTGTTAGTGTCGAAAAACCACTTTTCGCTCTTGTGTTTGTGTTGAAAAACCACTTTTCGCACTTGTGTTCGTGTTGAAATACTACTTTTCGCACCTGTGTTGGTGCAGGAAACCACTTTTGCACTTGTATTAGTGTGGAAAAAACACTTTTTGCACTTGTGATAGTGTTGAAAAACCACTTTTCGCACTTGTGTTAGTGTTGAAAAACCACTTTTCGCACTTGTGTTGGTGCAGGAAACCACTTTTGCACTTGTATTAGTGTGGAAAAAACACTTTTTGCACTTGTGATAGTGTTGAAAAACCACTTTTCGCACTTGTGTTAGTGTTGAAAAACCACTTTTCGCACTTGTGTTGGTGCAGGAAACCACTTTTGCACTTGTATTAGTGTGGAAAAACCACTTTTCGCACTTGTGTTAGTGTTGAAAAACCACTTTTCGCACTTGTGTTAGTGTTGAAAAACCACTTTTCGCACTTGTGTTGGTGCAGGAAACCACTTTTGCACTTGTATTATTGTGGAAAAAACACTTTTTGCACTTGTGATAGTGTTGAAAAAACACTTTTCGCACTTGTGTTAGTGTTGAAAAACCACTTTTCGCACTTGTGTTAGTTTTGAAAAACGACTTTTCGCACTTGTGTTGGTGCAGGAAACCACTTTTGCACTTGTATTAGTGTGGAAAAAACACTTTTCGCACTTGTGTTAGTGTTGAAAAAACACGTTTCGCACTTGTGTTAGTGTTGAAAAAACACGTTTCGCACTTGTGTTAGTGTTGAAAAACCACTTTTCGCACTTGTGTTGGTGCAGGAAACCACTTTTGCACTTGTATTAGTGTGGAAAAAACACTTTTCGCACTTGTGTTAGTGTTGAAAAACAACTTTTCGCACTTGTGTTAGTGTTGAAAAACCACTTTTCGCACTTGTGTTAGTGTTGAAATACCACTTTTCGCACTTGTGTTGGTGGAGGAAACCACTTTTGCACTTGTATTAGTGTGGAAAAAACACTTTTTGCACTTGTGATAGTGTTGAAAAACCACTTTTCGCACTTGTGTTAGTGTTGAAAAACCACTTTTCGCACTTGTGTTGGTGCAGGAAACCACTTTTGCACTTGTATTAGTGTGGAAAAACCACTTTTGCACTTGTATTAGTGTGGTAAAACCACTTTTCGCACTTGTGTTAGTGTTGAAAAACAACTTTTCGCACTTGTGTTAGTGTTGAAAAACCACTTTTCGCACTTGTGTTGGTGAAAGAAACCACTTTTGCACTTGTATTAGTGTGGAAAAAACACTTTTTGCACTTGTGATAGTGTTGAAAAACCACTTTTCGCACTTGTGTTAGTGTTGAAAAACCACTTTTCGCACTTGTGTTAGTGTTGAAAAACCACTTTTCGCACTTGTGTTAGTGTTGAAAAACCACTTTTCACACTTGTGTTGGTGCAGGAAACCACTTTTGCACTTGTATTAGTGTGGAAAAACACTTTTTGCACTTGTGATAGTGTTGAAAAACCACTTTTCGCACTTGTGTTAGTGTTGAAAAATTACTTTTCGCACTTGTGTTAGTGTTGAAAAACCACTTTTCGCACTTGTGTTGGTGCAGGAAACCACTTTTGCACTTGTATTAGTGTGGAAAAAACACTTTTTACACTTGTGATAGTGTTGAAAAACCACTTTTCGCACTTGTGTTAGTGTTGAAAAACCACTTTTCGCACTTGTGTTGGTGCAGGAAACCACTTTTGCACTTGTATTAGTGTGGAAAAAACACTTTTCGCACTTGTGTTAGTGTTGAAAAACCACTTTTCGCACTTGTGTTAGTGTTGAAAAACCACTTTTCGCACTTGTATTGGTGCAGGAAACCACTTTTGCACTTGTATTAGTGTGGAAAAAACACTTTTTGCACTTGTGATAGTGTTGAAAAACCACTTTTCGCACTTGTGTTAGTGTTGAAAAACCACTTTTCGCACTTGTGTTGGTGCAGGAAACCACTTTTGCACTTGTATTAGTGTGGAAAAACCACTTTTCGCACTTGTGTTAGTGTTGAAAAACCACTTTTCGCACTTGTGTTAGTGTTGAAAAACCACTTTTCGCACTTGTGTTGGTGCAGGAAACCACTTTTGCACTTGTATTATTGTGGAAAAAACACTTTTTGCACTTGTGATAGTGTTGAAAAAACACTTTTCGCACTTGTGTTAGTGTTGAAAAACCACTTTTCGCACTTGTGTTAGTGTTGAAAAACCACTTTTCGCACTTGTGTTAGTTTTGAAAAACGACTTTTCGCACTTGTGTTGGTGCAGGAAACCACTTTTGCACTTGTATTAGTGTGGAAAAAACACTTTTCGCACTTGTGTTAGTGTTGAAAAAACACGTTTCGCACTTGTGTTAGTGTTGAAAAAACACGTTTCGCACTTGTGTTAGTGTTGAAAAACCACTTTTCGCACTTGTGTTGGTGCAGTAAACCACTTTTGCACTTGTGTTAGTGTGGAAAAAAACACTTTTTGCACTTGTGATAGTGTTGAAAAACCACTTTTCGCACTTGTGTTGGTGCAGGAAACCACTTTTGTACTTGTATTAGTGTGGAAAAAACACTTTTTGCACTTGTGATAGTGTTGAAAAACCAATTTTCGCACTTGTGTTAGTGTTGAAAAACCACTTTTCGCACTTGTGTTAGTGTTGAAAAACCACTTTTCGCACTTGTGTTAGTGTTGAAAAACCACTTTTCGCACTTGTGTTAGTGTTGAAATACCACTTTTCGCACTTGTGTTGGTGCAGGAAACCACTTTTGCACTTGTATTAGTGTGGAAAAAACACTTCTTGCACTTGTGATAGTGTTGAAAAACCACTTTTCGCACTTGTGTTAGTGTTGAAAAACCAATTTTCGCACTTGTGTTAGTGTTGAAAAACCACTTTTCGCACTTGTGTTAGTGTTGAAATACCACTTTTCGCACTTGTGTTGGTGCAGGAAACCACTTTTGCACTTGTATTAGTGTGGAAAAAACACTTCTTGCACTTGTGATAGTGTTGAAAAACCACTTTTCGCACTTGTGTTAGTGTTGAAAAACCACTTTTCGCACTTGTGTTGGTGCAGGAAACCACTTTTGCACTTGTATTAGTGTGGAAAAACCACTTTTGCACTTGTATTAGTGTGGTAAAACCACTTTTCGCACTTGTGTTAGTGTTGAAAAACAACTTTTCGCACTTGTGTTAGTGTTGAAAAACCACTTTTCGCACTTGTGTTGGTGAAAGAAACCACTTTTGCACTTGTATTAGTGTGGAAAAAACACTTTTTGCACTTGTGATAGTGTTGAAAAACCACTTTTTGCACTTGTGTTAGTGTTGAAAAACCACTTTTCGCACTTGTGTTAGTGTTGAAAAACCACTTTTCGCACTTGTGTTAGTGTTGAAAAACCACTTTTCGCACTTGTGTTGGTGCAGGAAACCACTTTTGCACTTGTATTAGTGTGGAAAAAACACTTTTTGCACTTGTGATAGTGTTGAAAAACCACTTTTCACACTTGTGTTAGTGTTGAAAAACCACTTTTCGCACTTGTGTTGGTGCAGGACCACTTTTGCACTTGTATTAGTGTGGAAAAACCATTTTCGCACTTGTGTTAGTGTTGAAAAACCACTTTTCGCACTTGTGTTGGTGCAGGAAACCACTTTTGCACTTGTATTAGTGTGGAAAAAACACTTTTTGCACTTGTGATAGTGTTGAAAAACCACTTTTCGCACTTGTGTTAGTGTTGAAAAATTACTTTTCGCACTTGTGTTAGTGTTGAAAAACCACTTTTCGCACTTGTGTTAGTGTTGAAAAACCACTTTTCGCAGTTGTGTTGGTGCAGGAAACCACTTTTGCACTTGTATTAGTGTGGAAAAAACACTTTTTGCACTTGTGATAGTGTTGAAAAACCACTTTTCGCACTTGTGTTAGTGTTGAAAAACCACTTTTCGCACTTGTGTTGGTGCAGGAAACCACTTTTGCACTTGTATTAGTGTGGAAAAAACACTTTTTGCACTTGTGATAGTGTTGAAAAACCACTTTTCGCACTTGTGTTAGTGTTGAAAAACCACTTTTCGCACTTGTGTTGGTGCAGGAAACCACTTTTGCACTTGTATTATTGTGGAAAAAACACTTTTTGCACTTGTGATAGTGTTGAAAAAACACTTTTCGCACTTGTGTTAGTGTTGAAAAACCACTTTTCGCACTTGTGTTAGTTTTGAAAAACGACTTTTCGCACTTGTGTTGGTGCAGGAAACCACTTTTGCACTTGTATTAGTGTGGAAAAAACACTTTTCGCACTTGTGTTAGTGTTGAAAAAACACGTTTCGCACTTGTGTTAGTGTTGAAAAAACACGTTTCGCACTTGTGTTAGTGTTGAAAAACCACTTTTCGCACTTGTGTTGGTGCAGGAAACCACTTTGGCACTTGTGATAGTGTTGAAAAACCACTTTTCGCACTTGCGTTGGTGCAGGAAACCACTTTTGCACTTGTATTAGTGTGGAAAAAACACTTTTTGCACTTGTGATAGTGTTGAAAAACCAATTTTCGCACTTGTGTTAGTGTTGAAAAACCACTTTTCGCACTTGTGTTAGTGTTGAAAAACCACTTTTCGCACTTGTGTTGGTGCAGGAAACCACTTTTGCACTTGTATTAGTGTGGAAAAAACACTTTTCGCACTTGTGTTAGTGTTGAAAAACAACTTTTCGCACTTGTGTTAGTGTTGAAAAACCACTTTTCGCACTTGTGTTAGTGTTGAAATACCACTTTTCGCACTTGTGTTGGTGCAGGAAACCACTTTTGCACTTGTATTAGTGTGGAAAAAACACTTCTTGCACTTGTGATAGTGTTGAAAAACCACTTTTCGCACTTGTGTTAGTATTGAAAAACCACTTTTCGCACTTGTGTTGGTGCAGGAAACCACTTTTGCACTTGTATTAGTGTGGAAAAACCACTTTTGCACTTGTATTAGTGTGGTAAAACCACTTTTCGCACTTGTGTTAGTGTTGAAAAACAACTTTTCGCACTTGTGTTAGTGTTGAAAAACCACTTTTCGCCCTTGTGTTGGTGAAAGAAACCACTTTTGCACTTGTATTAGTATGGAAAAAACACTTTTTGCACTTGTGATAGTGTTGAAAAACCACTTTTCGCACTTGTGTTAGTGTTGAAAAACCACTTTTCGCACTTGTGTTAGTGTTGAAAAACCACTTTTCGCACTTGTGTTAGTGTTGAAAAACCACTTTTCGCACTTGTGTTGGTGCAGGAAACCACTTTTGCACTTGTATTAGTGTGGAAAAAACACTTTTTGCACTTGTGATAGTGTTGAAAAACCACTTTTCACACTTGTGTTAGTGTTGAAAAACCACTTTTCGCACTTGTGTTGGTGCAGGACCACTTTTGCACTTGTATTAGTGTGGAAAAACCATTTTCGCACTTGTGTTAGTGTTGAAAAACCACTTTTCGCACTTGTGTTGGTGCAGGAAACCACTTTTGCACTTGTATTAGTGTGGAAAAAACACTTTTTGCACTTGTGATAGTGTTGAAAAACCACTTTTTGCACTTGTGTTAGTGTTGAAAAATTACTTTTCGCACTTGTGTTAGTGTTGAAAAACCACTTTTCGCACTTGTGTTAGTGTTGAAAAACCACTTTTCGCACTTGTGTTGGTGCAGGAAACCACTTTTGCACTTGTATTAGTGTGGAAAAAACACTTTTTACACTTGTGATAGTGTTGAAAAACCACTTTTCGCACTTGTGTTAGTGTTGAAAAACCACTTTTCGCACTTGTGTTGGTGCAGGAAACCACTTTTGCACTTGTATTAGTGTGGAAAAAACACTTTTCGCACTTGTGTTAGTGTTGAAAAACCACTTTTCGCACTTGTGTTGGTGCAGGAAACCACTTTTGCACTTGTATTAGTGTGGAAAAAACACTTTTCGCACTTGTGTTAGTGTTGAAAAACCACTTTTCGCACTTGTGTTAGTGTTGAAAACCCACTTTTCGCACTTGTATTGGTGCAGGAAACCACTTTTGCACTTTTATTAGTGTGGAAAAAACACTTTTCGCACTTATGTTAGTGTTGAAAAACCACTTTTCGCACTTGTGTTGGTGTTGAAAAACCCCTTTTCGCACTTGTGTTGGTGCAGGAAACTACTTTAGCACTTGTATTAGTGTGGAAAAAACACTTTTTGCACTTGTGATAGTGTTGAAAAACCACTTTTCACACTTGTGTTAGTGTTGAAAAACCACTTTTCGCACTTGTGTTGGTGCAGGAAACCACTTTTGCACTTGTATTAGTGTGGAAAAACCATTTTCGCACTTGTGTTAGTGTTGAAAAACCACTTTTCGCACTTGTGTTAGTGTTGAGAAACCACTTTTCGCACTTGTGTTGGTGCAGGAAACCACTTTTGCACTTGTATTAGTGTGGAAAAAACACTTTTTGCACTTGTGGTAGTGTTGAAAAACCACTTTTCGCACTTGTGTTAGTGTTGAAAAACCACTTTTCGCACTTGTGTTAGTGTTGAAAAACCACTTTTCGCACTTGTGTTAGTGTTGAAAAACCACTTTTCGCACTTGTGTTGGTGCAGGAAACCACTTTTGCACTTGTATTAGTGTGGAAAAACCACTTTTGCACTTGTATTAGTGTGGTAAAACCACTTTTCGCACTTGTGTTAGTGTTGAAAAACAACTTTTCGCACTTGTGTTAGTGTTGAAAAACCACTTTTCGCACTTGTGTTGGTGAAAGAAACCACTTTTGCACTTGTATTAGTGTGGAAAAAACACTTTTTGCACTTGTGATAGTGTTGAAAAACCACTTTTCGCACTTGTGTTAGTGTTGAAAAACCACTTTTCGCACTTGTGTTAGTGTTGAAAAACCACTTTTCGCACTTGTGTTAGTGTTGAAAAACCACTTTTCGCACTTGTGTTGGTGCAGGAAACCACTTTTGCACTTGTATTAGTGTGGAAAAAACACTTTTTGCACTTGTGATAGCGTTGAAAAACCACTTTTCACACTTGTGTTAGTGTTGAAAAACCACTTTTCGCACTTGTGTTGGTGCAGGACCACTTTTGCACTTGTATTAGTGTGGAAAAACCATTTTCGCAATTGTGTTAGTGTTGAAAAACCACTTTTCGCACTTGTGTTGGTGCAGGAAACCACTTTTTGCACTTGTATTAGTGTGGAAAAAACACTTTTTGCACTTGTGATAGTGTTGAAAAACCACTTTTCGCACTTGTGTTAGTGTTGAAAAACCACTTTTCGCACTTGTGTTGTTGCAGGAAACCACTTTTGCACTTGTATTAGTGTGGAAAAACCACTTTTCGCACTTGTGTTAGTGTTGAAAAACCACTTTTCGCACTTGTGTTAGTGTTGAAAAACCACTTTTCGCACTTGTGTTGGTGCAGGAAACCACTTTTGCACTTGTATTATTGTGGAAAAAACACTTTTTGCACTTGTGATAGTGTTGAAAAAACACTTTTCGCACTTGTGTTAGTGTTGAAAAACCACTTTTCGCACTTGTGTTAGTTTTGAAAAACGACTTTTCGCACTTGTGTTGGTGCAGGAAACCACTTTTGCACTTGTATTAGTGTGGAAAAAACACTTTTCGCACTTGTGTTAGTGTTGAAAAAACACGTTTCGCACTTGTGTTAGTGTTGAAAAAACACGTTTCGCACTTGTGTTAGTGTTGAAAAACCACTTTTCGCACTTGTGTTGGTGCAGGAAACCACTTTTGCACTTGTGTTAGTGTGGAAAAAACACTTTTTGCACTTGTGATAGTGTTGAAAAACCACTTTTCGCACTTGTGTTAGTGTTGAAAAACCACTTTTCGCACTTGTGTTAGTGTTGAAAAACCACTTTTCGCACTTGTGTTGGTGCAGGAAACCACTTTTGCACTTGTATTAGTGTGGAAAAAACACTTTTTGCACTTGTGATAGTGTTGAAAAACCACTTTTCGCACTTGTGTTAGTGTTGAAAAATTACTTTTCGCACTTGTGTTAGTGTTGAAAAACCACTTTTCGCACTTGTGTTAGTGTTGAAAAACCACTTTTCGCACTTGTGTTCGTGTTGAAATACCACTTTTCGCACCTGTGTTGGTGCAGGAAACCACTTTTGCACTTGTATTAGTGTGGAAAAAACACTTTTTGCACTTGTGATAGTGTTGAAAAACCACTTTTCGCACTTGTGTTAGTGTTGAAAAACCACTTTTCGCACTTGTGTTGGTGCAGGAAACCACTTTTGCACTTGTATTAGTGTGGAAAAAACACTTTTTGCACTTGTGATAGTGTTGAAAAACCACTTTTCGCACTTGTGTTAGTGTTGAAAAACCACTTTTCGCACTTGTGTTGTTGCAGGAAACCACTTTTGCACTTGTATTAGTGTGGAAAAACCACTTTTCGCACTTGTGTTAGTGTTGAAAAACCACTTTTCGCACTTGTGTTAGTGTTGAAAAACCACTTTTCGCACTTGTGTTGGTGCAGGAAACCACTTTTGCACTTGTATTATTGTGGAAAAAACACTTTTTGCACTTGTGATAGTGTTGAAAAAACACTTTTCGCACTTGTGTTAGTGTTGAAAAACCACTTTTCGCACTTGTGTTAGTTTTGAAAAACGACTTTTCGCACTTGTGTTGGTGCAGGAAACCACTTTTGCACTTGTATTAGTGTGGAAAAAACACTTTTTGCACTTGTGGTAGTGTTGAAAAACCACTTTTCGCACTTGTGTTAGTGTTGAAAAACAACTGTTCGCACTTGTGTTAGTGTTGAAAAACCACTTTTCGCACTTGTGTTAGTGTTGAAAAACCACCTTTCGCACTTGTGTTAGTGTCGAAAAACCACTTTTCGCACTTGTGTTAGTGTCGAAAAACCACTTTTCGCACTTGTGTTGGTGCAGGAAACCACTTTTGCACTTGTATTAGTGTGGAAAAACCATTTTCGCACTTGTGTTAGTGTTGAAAAACCACTTTTCGCACTTGTGTTAGTGTTGAGAAACCACTTTTCGCACTAGTGTTGGTGCAGGAAACCACTTTTACACTTGTATTAGTGTGGAAAAAACACTTTTTGCACTTGTGGTAGTGTTGAAAAACCACTTTTCGCACTTGTGTTAGTGTTGAAAAACCACTTTTCGCACTTGTGTTAGTGTTGAAAAACCACTTTTCGCACTTGTGTTAGTGTTGAAAAACCACTTTTCGCACTTGTGTAGTGTTGAAAAACCACTTTTCGCACTTGTGTTGGTGCAGGAAACCACTTTTGCACTTGTATTATTGTGGAAAAAACACTTTTCGCACTTGTGTTAGTGTCGAAAAACCACTTTTCGCACTTGTGTTAGTGTCGAAAAACCACTTTTCGCACTTGTGTTAGTGTTGAAAAACCACTTTTCGCACTTGTGTTCGTGTTGAAATACCACTTTTCACACCTGTGTTGGTGCAGGAAACCACTTTTGCACTTGTATTAGTGTGGAAAAAACACTTTTTGCACTTGTGATAGTGTTGAAAAACCACTTTTCGCACTTGTGTTAGTGTTGAAAAACCACTTTTCGCACTTGTGTTGGTGCAGGAAACCACTTTTGCACTTGTATTAGTGTGGAAAAAACACTTTTTGCACTTGTGATAGTGTTGAAAAACCACTTTTCGCACTTGTGTTAGTGTTGAAAAACCACTTTTCGCACTTGTGTTGTTGCAGGAAACCACTTTTGCACTTGTATTAGTGTGGAAAAACCACTTTTCGCACTTGTGTTAGTGTTGAAAAACCACTTTTCGCACTTGTGTTAGTGTTGAAAAACCACTTTTCGCACTTGTGTTGGTGCAGGAAACCACTTTTGCACTTGTATTATTGTGGAAAAAACACTTTTTGCACTTGTGATAGTGTTGAAAAAACACTTTTCGCACTTGTGTTAGTGTTGAAAAACCACTTTTCGCACTTGTGTTAGTTTTGAAAAACGACTTTTCGCACTTGTGTTGGTGCAGGAAACCACTTTTGCACTTGTATTAGTGTGGAAAAAACACTTTTCGCACTTGTGTTAGTGTTGAAAAAACACGTTTCGCACTTGTGTTAGTGTTGAAAAAACACGTTTCGCACTTGTGTTAGTGTTGAAAAACCACTTTTCGCACTTGTGTTGGTGCAGGAAACCACTTTTGCACTTGTGTTAGTGTGGAAAAAACACTTTTTGCACTTGTGATAGTGTTGAAAAACCACTTTTCGCACTTGTGTTAGTGTTGAAAAACCACTTTTCGCACTTGTGTTAGTGTTGAAAAACCACTTTTCGCACTTGTGTTAGTGTTGAAAAACCACTTTTCGCACTTGTGTTGGTGCAGGAAACCACTTTTGCACTTGTATTAGTGTGGAAAAAACACTTTTTGCACTTGTGATAGTGTTGAAAAACCACTTTTCGCACTTGTGTTAGTGTTGAAAAATTACTTTTCGCACTTGTGTTAGTGTTGAAAAACCACTTTTCGCACTTGTGTTAGTGTTGAAAAACCACTTTTCGCACTTGTGTTCGTGTTGAAATACCACTTTTCGCACCTGTGTTGGTGCAGGAAACCACTTTTGCACTTGTATTAGTGTGGAAAAAACACTTTTTGCACTTGTGATAGTGTTGAAAAACCACTTTTCGCACTTGTGTTAGTGTTGAAAAACCACTTTTCGCACTTGTGTTGGTGCAGGAAACCACTTTTGCACTTGTATTAGTGTGGAAAAAACACTTTTTGCACTTGTGATAGTGTTGAAAAACCACTTTTCGCACTTGTGTTAGTGTTGAAAAACCACTTTTCGCACTTGTGTTGTTGCAGGAAACCACTTTTGCACTTGTATTAGTGTGGAAAAACCACTTTTCGCACTTGTGTTAGTGTTGAAAAACCACTTTTCGCACTTGTGTTAGTGTTGAAAAACCACTTTTCGCACTTGTGTTGGTGCAGGAAACCACTTTTGCACTTGTATTATTGTGGAAAAAACACTTTTTGCACTTGTGATAGTGTTGAAAAAACACTTTTCGCACTTGTGTTAGTGTTGAAAAACCACTTTTCGCACTTGTGTTAGTTTTGAAAAACGACTTTTCGCACTTGTGTTGGTGCAGGAAACCACTTTTGCACTTGTATTAGTGTGGAAAAAACACTTTTCGCACTTGTGTTAGTGTTGAAAAAACACGTTTCGCACTTGTGTTAGTGTTGAAAAAACACGTTTCGCACTTGTGTTAGTGTTGAAAAACCACTTTTCGCACTTGTGTTGGTGCAGGAAACCACTTTTGCACTTGTGTTAGTGTGGAAAAAACACTTTTTGCACTTGTGATAGTGTTGAAAAACCACTTTTCGCACTTGTGTTAGTGTTGAAAAACCACTTTTCGCACTTGTGTTAGTGTTGAAAAACCACTTTTCGCACTTGTGTTAGTGTTGAAAAACCACTTTTCGCACTTGTGTTGGTGCAGGAAACCACTTTTGCACTTGTATTAGTGTGGAAAAAACACTTTTTGCACTTGTGATAGTGTTGAAAAACCACTTTTCGCACTTGTGTTAGTGTTGAAAAATTAGTTTTCGCACTTGTGTTAGTGTTGAAAAACCACTTTTCGCACTTGTGTTAGTGTTGAAAAACCACTTTTCGCACTTGTGTTGGTGCAGGAAACCACTTTTGCACTTGTATTAGTGTGGAAAAAACACTTTTTACACTTGTGATAGTGTTGAAAAACCACTTTTCGCACTTGTGTTAGTGTTGAAAAACCACTTTTCGCACTTGTGTTGGTGCAGGAAACCACTTTTGCACTTGTATTAGTGTGGAAAAAACACTTTTTGGACTTGTGATAGTGTTGAAAAAACACTTTTCGCACTTGTGTTAGTGTTGAAAAACCACTTTTCGCACTTGTGTTAGTTTTGAAAAACGACTTTTTGCACTTGTGTTGGTGCAGGAAACCACTTTTGCACTTGTATTAGTGTGGAAAAAACACTTTTCGCACTTGTGTTAGTGTTGAAAAAACACGTTTCGCACTTGTGTTAGTGTTGAAAAAACACGTTTCGCACTTGTGTTAGTGTTGAAAAACCACTTTTCGCACTTGTGTTGGTGCAGGAAACCACTTTTGCACTTGTATTAGTGTGGAAAAAACACTTTTCGCACTTGTGTTAGTGTTGAAAAACAACTTTTCGCACTTGTGTTAGTGTTGAAAAACCACTTTTCGCACTTGTGTTAGTGTTGAAATACCACTTTTCGCACTTGTGTTGGTGGAGGAAACCACTTTTGCACTTGTATTAGTGTGGAAAAAACACTTTTTGCACTTGTGATAGTGTTGAAAAACCACTTTTCGCACTTGTGTTAGTGTTGAAAAACCACTTTTCGCACTTGTGTTGGTGCAGGAAACCACTTTTGCACTTGTATTAGTGTGGAAAAACCACTTTTGCACTTGTATTAGTGTGGTAAAACCACTTTTCGCACTTGTGTTATTGTTGAAAAACAACTTTTCGCACTTGTGTTAGTGTTGAAAAACCACTTTTCGCACTTGTGTTGGTGAAAGAAACCACTTTTGCACTTGTATTAGTGTGGAAAAAACACTTTTTGCACTTGTGATAGTGTTGAAAAACCACTTTTCGCACTTGTGTTAGTGTTGAAAAACCACTTTTCGCACTTGTGTTAGTGTTGAAAAACCACTTTTCGCACTTGTGTTAGTGTTGAAAAACCACTTTTCACACTTGTGTTGGTGCAGGAAACCACTTTTGCACTTGTATTAGTGTGGAAAAAACACTTTTTGCACTTGTGATAGTGTTGAAAAACCACTTTTCGCACTTGTGTTAGTGTTGAAAAATTACTTTTCGCACTTGTGTTAGTGTTGAAAAACCACTTTTCGCACTTGTGTTAGTGTTGAAAAACCACTTTTCGCACTTGTGTTGGTGCAGGAAACCACTTTTGCACTTGTATTAGTGTGGAAAAAACACTTTTTACACTTGTGATAGTGTTGAAAAACCACTTTTCGCACTTGTGTTAGTGTTGAAAAACCACTTTTCGCACTTGTGTTGGTGCAGGAAACCACTTTTGCACTTGTATTAGTGTGGAAAAAACACTCTTCGCACTTGTGTTAGTGTTGAAAAACCACTTTTCGCACTTGTGTTAGTGTTGAAAAACCACTTTTCGCACTTGTATTGGTGCAGGAAACCACTTTTGCACTTGTATTAGTGTGGAAAAAACACTTTTCGCACTTATGTTAGTGTTGAAAAACCACTTTTCGCACCTGTGTTAGTGTTGAAAAACCACTTTTCGCACTTGTGTTGGTGCAGGAAACTACTTTAGCACTTGTATTAGTGTGGAAAAAACACTTTTTGCACTTGTGATAGTGTTGAAAAACCACTTTTCACACTTGTGTTAGTGTTGAAAAACCACTTTTCGCACTTATGTTGGTGCAGGAAACCACTTTTGCACTTGTATTAGTGTGGAAAAACCATTTTCGCACTTGTGTTAGTGTTGAAAAACCACTTTTCGCACTTGTGTTAGTGTTGAGAAACCACTTTTCGCACTTGTGTTGGTGCAGGAAACCACTTTTGCACTTGTATTAGTGTGGAAAAAACACTTTTTGCACTTGTGGTAGTGTTGAAAAACCACTTTTCGCACTTGTGTTAGTGTTGAAAAACCACTGTTCGCACTTGTGTTAGTGTTGAAAAACCACTTTTCGCACTTGTGTTAGTGTTGAAAAACCACTTTTCGCACTTGTGTTAGTGTCGAAAAACCACTTTTCGCACTTGTGTTAGTGTCGAAAAACCACTTTTCGCACTTGTGTTGGTGCAGGAAACCACTTTTGCACTTGTATTAGTGTGGAAAAACCATTTTCGCACTTGTGTTAGTGTTGAAAAACCACTTTTTGCACTTGTGTTAGTGTTGAGAAACCACCTTTCGCACTTGTGTTGGTGCAGGAAACCACTTTTGCACTTGTATTAGTGTGGAAAAAACACTTTTTGCACTTGTGGTAGTGTTGAAAAACCACTTTTCGCACTTGTGTTAGTGTTGAAAAACCACTTTTCGCACTTGTGTTAGTGTTGAAAAACCACTTTTCGCACTTGTGTTTGTGTTGAAAAACCACTTTTTGCACTTGTGTTCGTGTTGAAATACTACTTTTCGCACCTGTGTTGGTGCAGGAAACCACTTTTGCACTTGTATTATTGTGGAAAAAACACTTTTCGCACTTGTGTTAGTGTCGAAAAACCACTTTTCGCACTTGTGTTAGTGTCGAAAAACCACTTTTCGCTCTTGTGTTTGTGTTGAAAAACCACTTTTCGCACTTGTGTTCGTGTTGAAATACTACTTTTCGCACCTGTGTTGGTGCAGGAAACCACTTTTGCACTTGTATTAGTGTGGAAAAAACAATTTTTGCACTTGTGATAGTGTTGAAAAACCACTTTTCGCACTTGTGTTAGTGTTGAAAAACCACTTTTCGCACTTGTGTTGGTGCAGGAAACCACTTTTGCACTTGTATTAGTGTGGAAAAAACACTTTTTGCACTTGTGATAGTGTTGAAAAACCACTTTTCGCACTTGTGTTAGTGTTGAAAAACCACTTTTCGCACTTGTGTTGGTGCAGGAAACCACTTTTGCACTTGTATTAGTGTGGAAAAACCACTTTTCGCACTTGTGTTAGTGTTGAAAAACCACTTTTCGCACTTGTGTTAGTGTTGAAAAACCACTTTTCGCACTTGTGTTGGTGCAGGAAACCACTTTTGCACTTGTATTATTGTGGAAAAAACACTTTTTGCACTTGTGATAGTGTTGAAAAAACACTTTTCGCACTTGTGTTAGTGTTGAAAAACCACTTTTCGCACTTGTGTTAGTTTTTGAAAAACGACTTTTCGCACTTGTGTTGGTGCAGGAAACCACTTTTGCACTTGTATTAGTGTGGAAAAAACACTTTTCGCACTTGTGTTAGTGTTGAAAAAACACGTTTCGCACTTGTGTTAGTGTTGAAAAAACACGTTTCGCACTTGTGTTAGTGTTGAAAAACCACTTTTCGCACTTGTGTTGGTGCAGGAAACCACTTTTGCACTTGTATTAGTGTGGAAAAAACACTTTTCGCACTTGTGTTAGTGTTGAAAAACAACTTTTCGCACTTGTGTTAGTGTTGAAAAACCACTTTTCGCACTTGTGTTAGTGTTGAAATACCACTTTTCGCACTTGTGTTGGTGGAGGAAACCACTTTTGCACTTGTATTAGTGTGGAAAAAACACTTTTTGCACTTGTGATAGTGTTGAAAAACCACTTTTCGCACTTGTGTTAGTGTTGAAAAACCACTTTTCGCACTTGTGTTGGTGCAGGAAACCACTTTTGCACTTGTATTAGTGTGGAAAAACCACTTTTGCACTTGTATTAGTGTGGTAAAACCACTTTTCGCACTTGTGGTGGTGCAGGAAACCACTTTTGCACTTGTATTAGTGTGGAAAAAACACTTTTTGCACTTGTGGTAGTGTTGAAAAACCACTTTTCGCACTTGTGTTAGTGTTGAAAAACCACTGTTCGCACTTGTGTTAGTGTTGAAAAACCACTTTTCGCACTTGTGTTAGTGTTGAAAAACCACTTTTCGCACTTGTGTTAGTGTCGAAAAACCACTTTTCGCACTTGTGTTAGTGTCGAAAAACCACTTTTCGCACTTGTGTTGGTGCAGGAAACCACTTTTGCACTTGTATTAGTGTGGAAAAACCATTTTCGCACTTGTGTTAGTGTTGAAAAACCACTTTTTGCACTTGTGTTAGTGTTGAGAAACCACTTTTCGCACTTGTGTTGGTGCAGGAAACCACTTTTGCACTTGTATTAGTGTGGAAAAAACACTTTTTGCACTTGTGGTAGTGTTGAAAAACCACTTTTCGCACTTGTGTTAGTGTTGAAAAACCACTTTTCGCACTTGTGTTAGTGTTGAAAAACCACTTTTCGCACTTGTGTTTGTGTTGAAAAACCACTTTTTGCACTTGTGTTCGTGTTGAAATACTACTTTTCGCACCTGTGTTGGTGCAGGAAACCACTTTTGCACTTGTATTATTGTGGAAAAAACACTTTTCGCACTTGTGTTAGTGTCGAAAAACCACTTTTCGCACTTGTGTTAGTGTCGAAAAACCACTTTTCGCTCTTGTGTTTGTGTTGAAAAACCACTTTTCGCACTTGTGTTCGTGTTGAAATACTACTTTTCGCACCTGTGTTGGTGCAGGAAACCACTTTTGCACTTGTATTAGTGTGGAAAAAACACTTTTTGCACTTGTGATAGTGTTGAAAAACCACTTTTCGCACTTGTGTTAGTGTTGAAAAACCACTTTTCGCACTTGTGTTGGTGCAGGAAACCACTTTTGCACTTGTATTAGTGTGGAAAAAACACTTTTTGCACTTGTGATAGTGTTGAAAAACCACTTTTCGCACTTGTGTTAGTGTTGAAAAACCACTTTTCGCACTTGTGTTGGTGCAGGAAACCACTTTTGCACTTGTATTAGTGTGGAAAAACCACTTTTCGCACTTGTGTTAGTGTTGAAAAACCACTTTTCGCACTTGTGTTAGTGTTGAAAAACCACTTTTCGCACTTGTGTTGGTGCAGGAAACCACTTTTGCACTTGTATTATTGTGGAAAAAACACTTTTTGCACTTGTGATAGTGTTGAAAAAACACTTTTCGCACTTGTGTTAGTGTTGAAAAACCACTTTTCGCACTTGTGTTAGTTTTGAAAAACGACTTTTCGCACTTGTGTTGGTGCAGGAAACCACTTTTGCACTTGTATTAGTGTGGAAAAAACACTTTTCGCACTTGTGTTAGTGTTGAAAAAACACGTTTCGCACTTGTGTTAGTGTTGAAAAAACACGTTTCGCACTTGTGTTAGTGTTGAAAAACCACTTTTCGCACTTGTGTTGGTGCAGGAAACCACTTTTGCACTTGTATTAGTGTGGAAAAAACACTTTTCGCACTTGTGTTAGTGTTGAAAAACAACTTTTCGCACTTGTGTTAGTGTTGAAAAACCACTTTTCGCACTTGTGTTAGTGTTGAAATACCACTTTTCGCACTTGTGTTGGTGGAGGAAACCACTTTTGCACTTGTATTAGTGTGGAAAAAACACTTTTTGCACTTGTGATAGTGTTGAAAAACCACTTTTCGCACTTGTGTTAGTGTTGAAAAACCACTTTTCGCACTTGTGTTGGTGCAGGAAACCACTTTTGCACTTGTATTAGTGTGGAAAAACCACTTTTGCACTTGTATTAGTGTGGTAAAACCACTTTTCGCACTTGTGTTAGTGTTGAAAAACAACTTTTCGCACTTGTGTTAGTGTTGAAAAACCACTTTTCGCACTTGTGTTGGTGAAAGAAACCACTTTTGCACTTGTATTAGTGTGGAAAAAACACTTTTTGCACTTGTGATAGTGTTGAAAAACCACTTTTCGCACTTGTGTTAGTGTTGAAAAACCACTTTTCGCACTTGTGTTAGTGTTGAAAAACCACTTTTCGCACTTGTGTTAGTGTTGAAAAACCACTTTTCACACTTGTGTTGGTGCAGGAAACCACTTTTGCACTTGTATTAGTGTGGAAAAACACTTTTTGCACTTGTGATAGTGTTGAAAAACCACTTTTCGCACTTGTGTTAGTGTTGAAAAATTACTTTTCGCACTTGTGTTAGTGTTGAAAAACCACTTTTCGCACTTGTGTTGGTGCAGGAAACCACTTTTGCACTTGTATTAGTGTGGAAAAAACACTTTTTACACTTGTGATAGTGTTGAAAAACCACTTTTCGCACTTGTGTTAGTGTTGAAAAACCACTTTTCGCACTTGTGTTGGTGCAGGAAACCACTTTTGCACTTGTATTAGTGTGGAAAAAACACTTTTCGCACTTGTGTTAGTGTTGAAAAACCACTTTTCGCACTTGTGTTAGTGTTGAAAAACCACTTTTCGCACTTGTATTGGTGCAGGAAACCACTTTTGCACTTGTATTAGTGTGGAAAAAACACTTTTTGCACTTGTGATAGTGTTGAAAAACCACTTTTCGCACTTGTGTTAGTGTTGAAAAACCACTTTTCGCACTTGTGTTGGTGCAGGAAACCACTTTTGCACTTGTATTAGTGTGGAAAAACCACTTTTCGCACTTGTGTTAGTGTTGAAAAACCACTTTTCGCACTTGTGTTAGTGTTGAAAAACCACTTTTCGCACTTGTGTTGGTGCAGGAAACCACTTTTGCACTTGTATTATTGTGGAAAAAACACTTTTTGCACTTGTGATAGTGTTGAAAAAACACTTTTCGCACTTGTGTTAGTGTTGAAAAACCACTTTTCGCACTTGTGTTAGTGTTGAAAAACCACTTTTCGCACTTGTGTTAGTTTTGAAAAACGACTTTTCGCACTTGTGTTGGTGCAGGAAACCACTTTTGCACTTGTATTAGTGTGGAAAAAACACTTTTCGCACTTGTGTTAGTGTTGAAAAAACACGTTTCGCACTTGTGTTAGTGTTGAAAAAACACGTTTCGCACTTGTGTTAGTGTTGAAAAACCACTTTTCGCACTTGTGTTGGTGCAGTAAACCACTTTTGCACTTGTGTTAGTGTGGAAAAAAACACTTTTTGCACTTGTGATAGTGTTGAAAAACCACTTTTCGCACTTGTGTTGGTGCAGGAAACCACTTTTGTACTTGTATTAGTGTGGAAAAAACACTTTTTGCACTTGTGATAGTGTTGAAAAACCAATTTTCGCACTTGTGTTAGTGTTGAAAAACCACTTTTCGCACTTGTGTTAGTGTTGAAAAACCACTTTTCGCACTTGTGTTAGTGTTGAAAAACCACTTTTCGCACTTGTGTTAGTGTTGAAATACCACTTTTCGCACTTGTGTTGGTGCAGGAAACCACTTTTGCACTTGTATTAGTGTGGAAAAAACACTTCTTGCACTTGTGATAGTGTTGAAAAACCACTTTTCGCACTTGTGTTAGTGTTGAAAAACCAATTTTCGCACTTGTGTTAGTGTTGAAAAACCACTTTTCGCACTTGTGTTAGTGTTGAAATACCACTTTTCGCACTTGTGTTGGTGCAGGAAACCACTTTTGCACTTGTATTAGTGTGGAAAAAACACTTCTTGCACTTGTGATAGTGTTGAAAAACCACTTTTCGCACTTGTGTTAGTGTTGAAAAACCACTTTTCGCACTTGTGTTGGTGCAGGAAACCACTTTTGCACTTGTATTAGTGTGGAAAAACCACTTTTGCACTTGTATTAGTGTGGTAAAACCACTTTTCGCACTTGTGTTAGTGTTGAAAAACAACTTTTCGCACTTGTGTTAGTGTTGAAAAACCACTTTTCGCACTTGTGTTGGTGAAAGAAACCACTTTTGCACTTGTATTAGTGTGGAAAAAACACTTTTTGCACTTGTGATAGTGTTGAAAAACCACTTTTTGCACTTGTGTTAGTGTTGAAAAACCACTTTTCGCACTTGTGTTAGTGTTGAAAAACCACTTTTCGCACTTGTGTTAGTGTTGAAAAACCACTTTTCGCACTTGTGTTGGTGCAGGAAACCACTTTTGCACTTGTATTAGTGTGGAAAAAACACTTTTTGCACTTGTGATAGTGTTGAAAAACCACTTTTCACACTTGTGTTAGTGTTGAAAAACCACTTTTCGCACTTGTGTTGGTGCAGGACCACTTTTGCACTTGTATTAGTGTGGAAAAACCATTTTCGCACTTGTGTTAGTGTTGAAAAACCACTTTTCGCACTTGTGTTGGTGCAGGAAACCACTTTTGCACTTGTATTAGTGTGGAAAAAACACTTTTTGCACTTGTGATAGTGTTGAAAAACCACTTTTCGCACTTGTGTTAGTGTTGAAAAATTACTTTTCGCACTTGTGTTAGTGTTGAAAAACCACTTTTCGCACTTGTGTTAGTGTTGAAAAACCACTTTTCGCAGTTGTGTTGGTGCAGGAAACCACTTTTGCACTTGTATTAGTGTGGAAAAAACACTTTTTGCACTTGTGATAGTGTTGAAAAACCACTTTTCGCACTTGTGTTAGTGTTGAAAAACCACTTTTCGCACTTGTGTTGGTGCAGGAAACCACTTTTGCACTTGTATTAGTGTGGAAAAAACACTTTTTGCACTTGTGATAGTGTTGAAAAACCACTTTTCGCACTTGTGTTAGTGTTGAAAAACCACTTTTCGCACTTGTGTTGGTGCAGGAAACCACTTTTGCACTTGTATTATTGTGGAAAAAACACTTTTTGCACTTGTGATAGTGTTGAAAAAACACTTTTCGCACTTGTGTTAGTGTTGAAAAACCACTTTTCGCACTTGTGTTAGTTTTGAAAAACGACTTTTCGCACTTGTGTTGGTGCAGGAAACCACTTTTGCACTTGTATTAGTGTGGAAAAAACACTTTTCGCACTTGTGTTAGTGTTGAAAAAACACGTTTCGCACTTGTGTTAGTGTTGAAAAAACACGTTTCGCACTTGTGTTAGTGTTGAAAAACCACTTTTCGCACTTGTGTTGGTGCAGGAAACCACTTTGGCACTTGTGATAGTGTTGAAAAACCACTTTTCGCACTTGCGTTGGTGCAGGAAACCACTTTTGCACTTGTATTAGTGTGGAAAAAACACTTTTTGCACTTGTGATAGTGTTGAAAAACCAATTTTCGCACTTGTGTTAGTGTTGAAAAACCACTTTTCGCACTTGTGTTAGTGTTGAAAAACCACTTTTCGCACTTGTGTTGGTGCAGGAAACCACTTTTGCACTTGTATTAGTGTGGAAAAAACACTTTTCGCACTTGTGTTAGTGTTGAAAAACAACTTTTCGCACTTGTGTTAGTGTTGAAAAACCACTTTTCGCACTTGTGTTAGTGTTGAAATACCACTTTTCGCACTTGTGTTGGTGCAGGAAACCACTTTTGCACTTGTATTAGTGTGGAAAAAACACTTCTTGCACTTGTGATAGTGTTGAAAAACCACTTTTCGCACTTGTGTTAGTATTGAAAAACCACTTTTCGCACTTGTGTTGGTGCAGGAAACCACTTTTGCACTTGTATTAGTGTGGAAAAACCACTTTTGCACTTGTATTAGTGTGGTAAAACCACTTTTCGCACTTGTGTTAGTGTTGAAAAACAACTTTTCGCACTTGTGTTAGTGTTGAAAAACCACTTTTCGCCCTTGTGTTGGTGAAAGAAACCACTTTTGCACTTGTATTAGTATGGAAAAAACACTTTTTGCACTTGTGATAGTGTTGAAAAACCACTTTTCGCACTTGTGTTAGTGTTGAAAAACCACTTTTCGCACTTGTGTTAGTGTTGAAAAACCACTTTTCGCACTTGTGTTAGTGTTGAAAAACCACTTTTCGCACTTGTGTTGGTGCAGGAAACCACTTTTGCACTTGTATTAGTGTGGAAAAAACACTTTTTGCACTTGTGATAGTGTTGAAAAACCACTTTTCACACTTGTGTTAGTGTTGAAAAACCACTTTTCGCACTTGTGTTGGTGCAGGACCACTTTTGCACTTGTATTAGTGTGGAAAAACCATTTTCGCACTTGTGTTAGTGTTGAAAAACCACTTTTCGCACTTGTGTTGGTGCAGGAAACCACTTTTGCACTTGTATTAGTGTGGAAAAAACACTTTTTGCACTTGTGATAGTGTTGAAAAACCACTTTTTGCACTTGTGTTAGTGTTGAAAAATTACTTTTCGCACTTGTGTTAGTGTTGAAAAACCACTTTTCGCACTTGTGTTAGTGTTGAAAAACCACTTTTCGCACTTGTGTTGGTGCAGGAAACCACTTTTGCACTTGTATTAGTGTGGAAAAAACACTTTTTACACTTGTGATAGTGTTGAAAAACCACTTTTCGCACTTGTGTTAGTGTTGAAAAACCACTTTTCGCACTTGTGTTGGTGCAGGAAACCACTTTTGCACTTGTATTAGTGTGGAAAAAACACTTTTCGCACTTGTGTTAGTGTTGAAAAACCACTTTTCGCACTTGTGTTGGTGCAGGAAACCACTTTTGCACTTGTATTAGTGTGGAAAAAACACTTTTCGCACTTGTGTTAGTGTTGAAAAACCACTTTTCGCACTTGTGTTAGTGTTGAAAACCCACTTTTCGCACTTGTATTGGTGCAGGAAACCACTTTTGCACTTTTATTAGTGTGGAAAAAACACTTTTCGCACTTATGTTAGTGTTGAAAAACCACTTTTCGCACTTGTGTTGGTGTTGAAAAACCCCTTTTCGCACTTGTGTTGGTGCAGGAAACTACTTTAGCACTTGTATTAGTGTGGAAAAAACACTTTTTGCACTTGTGATAGTGTTGAAAAACCACTTTTCACACTTGTGTTAGTGTTGAAAAACCACTTTTCGCACTTGTGTTGGTGCAGGAAACCACTTTTGCACTTGTATTAGTGTGGAAAAACCATTTTCGCACTTGTGTTAGTGTTGAAAAACCACTTTTCGCACTTGTGTTAGTGTTGAGAAACCACTTTTCGCACTTGTGTTGGTGCAGGAAACCACTTTTGCACTTGTATTAGTGTGGAAAAAACACTTTTTGCACTTGTGGTAGTGTTGAAAAACCACTTTTCGCACTTGTGTTAGTGTTGAAAAACCACTTTTCGCACTTGTGTTAGTGTTGAAAAACCACTTTTCGCACTTGTGTTAGTGTTGAAAAACCACTTTTCGCACTTGTGTTGGTGCAGGAAACCACTTTTGCACTTGTATTAGTGTGGAAAAACCACTTTTGCACTTGTATTAGTGTGGTAAAACCACTTTTCGCACTTGTGTTAGTGTTGAAAAACAACTTTTCGCACTTGTGTTAGTGTTGAAAAACCACTTTTCGCACTTGTGTTGGTGAAAGAAACCACTTTTGCACTTGTATTAGTGTGGAAAAAACACTTTTTGCACTTGTGATAGTGTTGAAAAACCACTTTTCGCACTTGTGTTAGTGTTGAAAAACCACTTTTCGCACTTGTGTTAGTGTTGAAAAACCACTTTTCGCACTTGTGTTAGTGTTGAAAAACCACTTTTCGCACTTGTGTTGGTGCAGGAAACCACTTTTGCACTTGTATTAGTGTGGAAAAAACACTTTTTGCACTTGTGATAGCGTTGAAAAACCACTTTTCACACTTGTGTTAGTGTTGAAAAACCACTTTTCGCACTTGTGTTGGTGCAGGACCACTTTTGCACTTGTATTAGTGTGGAAAAACCATTTTCGCAATTGTGTTAGTGTTGAAAAACCACTTTTCGCACTTGTGTTGGTGCAGGAAACCACTTTTGCACTTGTATTAGTGTGGAAAAAACACTTTTTGCACTTGTGATAGTGTTGAAAAACCACTTTTCGCACTTGTGTTAGTGTTGAAAAATTACTTTTCGCACTTGTGTTAGTGTTGAAAAACCACTTTTCGCACTTGTGTTAGTGTTGAAAAACCACTTTTCGCACTTGTGTTGGTGCAGGAAACCACTTTTGCACTTGTATTAGTGTGGAAAAAACACTTTTTACACTTGTGATAGTGTTGAAAAACCACTTTTCGCACTTGTGTTAGTGTTGAAAAACCACTTTTCGCACTTGTGTTGGTGCAGGAAACCACTTTTGCACTTGTATTAGTGTGGAAAAAACACTTTTCGCACTTGTGTTAGTGTTGAAAAACCACTTTTCGCACTTGTGTTAGTGTTGAAAAACCACTTTTCGCACTTGTATTGGTGCAGGAAACCACTTTTGCACTTGTATTAGTGTGGAAAAAACACTTTTCGCACTTATGTTAGTGTTGAAAAACCACTTTTCGCACTTGTGTTAGTGTTGAAAAACCACTTTTCGCACTTGTGTTGGTGCAGGAAACTACTTTAGCACTTGTATTAGTGTGGAAAAAACACTTTTTGCACTTGTGATAGTGTTGAAAAACCACTTTTCACACTTGTGTTAGTGTTGAAAAACCACTTTTCGCACTTGTGTTGGTGCAGGAAACCACTTTTGCACTTGTATTAGTGTGGAAAAACCATTTTCGCACTTGTGTTAGTGTTGAAAAACCACTTTTCGCACTTGTGTTAGTGTTGAAAAACCACTTTTCGCACTTGTGTTGGTGCAGGAAACCACTTTTGCACTTGTATTAGTGTGGAAAAAACACTTTTTGCACTTGTGGTAGTGTTGAAAAACCACTTTTCGCACTTGTGTTAGTGTTGAAAAACCACTTTTCGCACTTGTGTTAGTGTTGAAAAACCACTTTTCGCACTTGTGTTAGTGTTGAAAAACCACTTTTCGCACTTGTGTTGGTGCAGGAAACCACTTTTGCACTTGTATTAGTGTGGAAAAAACACTTTTTGCACTTGTGATCGTGTTGAAAAACCACTTTTCGCACTTGCGTTGGTGCAGGAAACCACTTTTGCACTTGTATTAGTGTGGAAAAAACACTTTTTGTACTTGTGATAGTGTTGAAAAACCAATTTTCGCACTTGTGTTAGTGTTGAAAAACCACTTTTCGCACTTGTGTAGTGTTGAAAAACCACTTTTCGCACTTGTGTTGGTGCAGGAAACCACTTTTGCACTTGTATTATTGTGGAAAAAACACTTTTCGCACTTGTGTTAGTGTCGAAAAACCACTTTTCGCACTTGTGTTAGTGTTGAAAAACCACTTTTCGCACTTGTGTTCATGTTGAAATACCACTTTTCGCACCTGTGTTGGTGCAGGAAACCACTTTTGCACTTGTATTAGTGTGGAAAAAACACTTTTTGCACTTGTGATAGTGTTGAAAAAACCACTTTTCGCACTTGTGTTAGTGTTGAAAAACCACTTTTCGCACTTGTGTTGGTGCAGGAAACCACTTTTGCACTTGTATTAGTGTGGAAAAAACACTTTTTGCACTTGTGATAGTGTTGAAAAACCACTTTTCGCACTTGTGTTAGTGTTGAAAAACCACTTTTCGCACTTGTGTTGGTGCAGGAAACCACTTTTGCACTTGTATTAGTGTGGAAAAACCACTTTTCGCACTTGTGTTAGTGTTGAAAAACAACTTTTCGCACTTGTCTTAGTGTTGAAAAACCACTTTTCGCACTTGTGTTGGTTCAGGAAACCACTTTTGCACTTGTATTAGTGTGGAAAAAACACTTTTTGCACTTGTGATAGTGTTGAAAAATCACTTTTCGCACTTGTGTTAGTGTTGAAAAACCACTTTTCGCACTTGTGTTAGTGTTGAAAAACCACTTTTCGCACTTGTGTTGGTGCAGGAAACCACTTTTGCACTTGTATTAGTGTGGAAAAAACACTTTTTGCACTTGTGATAGTGTTGAAAAACCACTTTTCACACTTGTGTTAGTGTTGAAAAACCACTTTTCGCACTTGTGTTGGTGCAGGAAACCACTTTTGCACTTGTATTAGTGTGGAAAAACCATTTTCGCACTTGTGTTAGTGTTGAAAAACCACTTTTCGCACTTGTGTTAGTGTTGAAAAACCACTTTTCGCACTTGTGTTGGTGCAGGAAACCACTTTTGCACTTGTATTAGTGTGGAAAAAACACGTTTCGCACTTGTGATAGTGTTGAAAAACCACTTTTCGCACTTGTGTTAGTGTTGAAAAACCACTTTTCGCACTTGTGTTGGTGCAGGAAACCACTTTTGCACTTGTATTAGTGTGGAAAAAACACTTTTTGCACTTGTGATAGTGTTGAAAAACCACTTTTTGCATTTGTGTTAGTGTTGAAAAACCACTTTTCGCACTTGTGTTGGTGCAGGAAACCACTTTTGCACTTGTATTAGTGTGGAAAAACCACTTTTCGCACTTGTGTTAGTGTTGAAAAACCACTTTTCGCACTTGTGTTAGTGTTGAAAAACCACTTTTCGCACTTGTGTTGGTGCAGGAAACCACTTTTGCACTTGTATTATTGTGGAAAAAACACTTTTTGCACTTGTGATAGTGTTGAAAAAACACTTTTCGCACTTGTGTTAGTGTTGAAAAACCACTTTTCGCACTTGTGTTAGTTTTGAAAAACGACTTTTCGCACTTGTGTTGGTGCAGGAAACCACTTTTGCACTTGTATTAGTGTGGAAAAAACACTTTTCGCACTTGTGTTAGTGTTGAAAAAACACGTTTCGCACTTGTGTTAGTGTTGAAAAAACACGTTTCGCACTTGTGTTAGTGTTGAAAAACCACTTTTCGCACTTGTGTTGGTGCAGGAAACCACTTTTGCACTTGTGTTAGTGTGGAAAAAACACTTTTTGCACTTGTGATAGTGTTGAAAAACCACTTTTCGCACTTGTGTTAGTGTTGAAAAACCACTTTTCGCACTTGTGTTAGTGTTGAAAAACCACTTTTCGCACTTGTGTTAGTGTTGAAAAACCACTTTTCGCACTTGTGTTGGTGCAGGAAACCACTTTTGCACTTGTATTAGTGTGGAAAAAACACTTTTTGCACTTGTGATAGTGTTGAAAAACCACTTTTCGCACTTGTGTTAGTGTTGAAAAATTACTTTTCGCACTTGTGTTAGTGTTGAAAAACTACTTTTCGCACTTGTGTTAGTGTTGAAAAACCACTTTTCGCACTTGTGTTGGTGCAGGAAACCACTTTTGCACTTGTATTAGTGTGGAAAAAACACTTTTTACACTTGTGATAGTGTGGAAAAAACACTTTTTGCACTTGTGATAGTATTGAAAAACCACTTTTCGCACTTGTGTTAGTGTTGAAAAAACACTTTTCGCACTTGTGTTAGTGTTGAAAAACAACTTTTCGCACTTGTGTTAGTGTTGAAAAACCACTTTTCGCACTTGTGTTAGTGTTGAAATACCACATTTCGCACTTGTGTTGGTGGAGGAAACCACTTTTGCACTTGTATTAGTGTGGAAAAAACACTTTTTGCACTTGTGATAGTGTTGAAAAACCACTTTTCGCACTTGTGTTAGTGTTGAAAAACCACTTTTCGCACTTGTGTTGGTGCAGGAAACCACTTTTGCACTTGTATTAGTGTGGAAAAACCACTTTTGCACTTGTATTAGTGTGGTAAAACCACTTTTCGCACTTGTGGTGGTGCAGGAAACCACTTTTGCACTTGTATTAGTGTGGAAAAAACACTTTTTGCACTTGTGGTAGTGTTGAAAAACCACTTTTCGCACTTGTGTTAGTGTTGAAAAACCACTGTTCGCACTTGTGTTAGTGTTGAAAAACCACTTTTCGCACTTGTGTTAGTGTTGAAAAACCACTTTTCGCACTTGTGTTAGTGTCGAAAAACCACTTTTCGCACTTGTGTTAGTGTCGAAAAACCACTTTTCGCACTTGTGTTGGTGCAGGAAACCACTTTTGCACTTGTATTAGTGTGGAAAAACCATTTTCGCACTTGTGTTAGTGTTGAAAAACCACTTTTTGCACTTGTGTTAGTGTTGAGAAACCACTTTTCGCACTTGTGTTGGTGCAGGAAACCACTTTTGCACTTGTATTAGTGTGGAAAAAACACTTTTTGCACTTGTGGTAGTGTTGAAAAACCACTTTTCGCACTTGTGTTAGTGTTGAAAAACCACTTTTCGCACTTGTGTTAGTGTTGAAAAACCACTTTTCGCACTTGTGTTTGTGTTGAAAAACCACTTTTTGCACTTGTGTTCGTGTTGAAATACTACTTTTCGCACCTGTGTTGGTGCAGGAAACCACTTTTGCACTTGTATTATTGTGGAAAAAACACTTTTCGCACTTGTGTTAGTGTCGAAAAACCACTTTTCGCACTTGTGTTAGTGTCGAAAAACCACTTTTCGCTCTTGTGTTTGTGTTGAAAAACCACTTTTCGCACTTGTGTTCGTGTTGAAATACTACTTTTCGCACCTGTGTTGGTGCAGGAAACCACTTTTGCACTTGTATTAGTGTGGAAAAAACACTTTTTGCACTTGTGATAGTGTTGAAAAACCACTTTTCGCACTTGTGTTAGTGTTGAAAAACCACTTTTCGCACTTGTGTTGGTGCAGGAAACCACTTTTGCACTTGTATTAGTGTGGAAAAAACACTTTTTGCACTTGTGATAGTGTTGAAAAACCACTTTTCGCACTTGTGTTAGTGTTGAAAAACCACTTTTCGCACTTGTGTTGGTGCAGGAAACCACTTTTGCACTTGTATTAGTGTGGAAAAACCACTTTTCGCACTTGTGTTAGTGTTGAAAAACCACTTTTCGCACTTGTGTTAGTGTTGAAAAACCACTTTTCGCACTTGTGTTGGTGCAGGAAACCACTTTTGCACTTGTATTATTGTGGAAAAAACACTTTTTGCACTTGTGATAGTGTTGAAAAAACACTTTTCGCACTTGTGTTAGTGTTGAAAAACCACTTTTCGCACTTGTGTTAGTTTTGAAAAACGACTTTTCGCACTTGTGTTGGTGCAGGAAACCACTTTTGCACTTGTATTAGTGTGGAAAAAACACTTTTCGCACTTGTGTTAGTGTTGAAAAAACACGTTTCGCACTTGTGTTAGTGTTGAAAAAACACGTTTCGCACTTGTGTTAGTGTTGAAAAACCACTTTTCGCACTTGTGTTGGTGCAGGAAACCACTTTTGCACTTGTATTAGTGTGGAAAAAACACTTTTCGCACTTGTGTTAGTGTTGAAAAACAACTTTTCGCACTTGTGTTAGTGTTGAAAAACCACTTTTCGCACTTGTGTTAGTGTTGAAATACCACTTTTCGCACTTGTGTTGGTGGAGGAAACCACTTTTGCACTTGTATTAGTGTGGAAAAAACACTTTTTGCACTTGTGATAGTGTTGAAAAACCACTTTTCGCACTTGTGTTAGTGTTGAAAAACCACTTTTCGCACTTGTGTTGGTGCAGGAAACCACTTTTGCACTTGTATTAGTGTGGAAAAACCACTTTTGCACTTGTATTAGTGTGGTAAAACCACTTTTCGCACTTGTGTTAGTGTTGAAAAACAACTTTTCGCACTTGTGTTAGTGTTGAAAAACCACTTTTCGCACTTGTGTTGGTGAAAGAAACCACTTTTGCACTTGTATTAGTGTGGAAAAAACACTTTTTGCACTTGTGATAGTGTTGAAAAACCACTTTTCGCACTTGTGTTAGTGTTGAAAAACCACTTTTCGCACTTGTGTTAGTGTTGAAAAACCACTTTTCGCACTTGTGTTAGTGTTGAAAAACCACTTTTCACACTTGTGTTGGTGCAGGAAACCACTTTTGCACTTGTATTAGTGTGGAAAAACACTTTTTGCACTTGTGATAGTGTTGAAAAACCACTTTTCGCACTTGTGTTAGTGTTGAAAAATTACTTTTCGCACTTGTGTTAGTGTTGAAAAACCACTTTTCGCACTTGTGTTGGTGCAGGAAACCACTTTTGCACTTGTATTAGTGTGGAAAAAACACTTTTTACACTTGTGATAGTGTTGAAAAACCACTTTTCGCACTTGTGTTAGTGTTGAAAAACCACTTTTCGCACTTGTGTTGGTGCAGGAAACCACTTTTGCACTTGTATTAGTGTGGAAAAAACACTTTTCGCACTTGTGTTAGTGTTGAAAAACCACTTTTCGCACTTGTGTTAGTGTTGAAAAACCACTTTTCGCACTTGTATTGGTGCAGGAAACCACTTTTGCACTTGTATTAGTGTGGAAAAAACACTTTTTGCACTTGTGATAGTGTTGAAAAACCACTTTTCGCACTTGTGTTAGTGTTGAAAAACCACTTTTCGCACTTGTGTTGGTGCAGGAAACCACTTTTGCACTTGTATTAGTGTGGAAAAACCACTTTTCGCACTTGTGTTAGTGTTGAAAAACCACTTTTCGCACTTGTGTTAGTGTTGAAAAACCACTTTTCGCACTTGTGTTGGTGCAGGAAACCACTTTTGCACTTGTATTATTGTGGAAAAAACACTTTTTGCACTTGTGATAGTGTTGAAAAAACACTTTTCGCACTTGTGTTAGTGTTGAAAAACCACTTTTCGCACTTGTGTTAGTGTTGAAAAACCACTTTTCGCACTTGTGTTAGTTTTGAAAAACGACTTTTCGCACTTGTGTTGGTGCAGGAAACCACTTTTGCACTTGTATTAGTGTGGAAAAAACACTTTTCGCACTTGTGTTAGTGTTGAAAAAACACGTTTCGCACTTGTGTTAGTGTTGAAAAAACACGTTTCGCACTTGTGTTAGTGTTGAAAAACCACTTTTCGCACTTGTGTTGGTGCAGTAAACCACTTTTGCACTTGTGTTAGTGTGGAAAAAAACACTTTTTGCACTTGTGATAGTGTTGAAAAACCACTTTTCGCACTTGTGTTGGTGCAGGAAACCACTTTTGTACTTGTATTAGTGTGGAAAAAACACTTTTTGCACTTGTGATAGTGTTGAAAAACCAATTTTCGCACTTGTGTTAGTGTTGAAAAACCACTTTTCGCACTTGTGTTAGTGTTGAAAAACCACTTTTCGCACTTGTGTTAGTGTTGAAAAACCACTTTTCGCACTTGTGTTAGTGTTGAAATACCACTTTTCGCACTTGTGTTGGTGCAGGAAACCACTTTTGCACTTGTATTAGTGTGGAAAAAACACTTCTTGCACTTGTGATAGTGTTGAAAAACCACTTTTCGCACTTGTGTTAGTGTTGAAAAACCAATTTTCGCACTTGTGTTAGTGTTGAAAAACCACTTTTCGCACTTGTGTTAGTGTTGAAATACCACTTTTCGCACTTGTGTTGGTGCAGGAAACCACTTTTGCACTTGTATTAGTGTGGAAAAAACACTTCTTGCACTTGTGATAGTGTTGAAAAACCACTTTTCGCACTTGTGTTAGTGTTGAAAAACCACTTTTCGCACTTGTGTTGGTGCAGGAAACCACTTTTGCACTTGTATTAGTGTGGAAAAACCACTTTTGCACTTGTATTAGTGTGGTAAAACCACTTTTCGCACTTGTGTTAGTGTTGAAAAACAACTTTTCGCACTTGTGTTAGTGTTGAAAAACCACTTTTCGCACTTGTGTTGGTGAAAGAAACCACTTTTGCACTTGTATTAGTGTGGAAAAAACACTTTTTGCACTTGTGATAGTGTTGAAAAACCACTTTTTGCACTTGTGTTAGTGTTGAAAAACCACTTTTCGCACTTGTGTTAGTGTTGAAAAACCACTTTTCGCACTTGTGTTAGTGTTGAAAAACCACTTTTCGCACTTGTGTTGGTGCAGGAAACCACTTTTGCACTTGTATTAGTGTGGAAAAAACACTTTTTGCACTTGTGATAGTGTTGAAAAACCACTTTTCACACTTGTGTTAGTGTTGAAAAACCACTTTTCGCACTTGTGTTGGTGCAGGACCACTTTTGCACTTGTATTAGTGTGGAAAAACCATTTTCGCACTTGTGTTAGTGTTGAAAAACCACTTTTCGCACTTGTGTTGGTGCAGGAAACCACTTTTGCACTTGTATTAGTGTGGAAAAAACACTTTTTGCACTTGTGATAGTGTTGAAAAACCACTTTTCGCACTTGTGTTAGTGTTGAAAAATTACTTTTCGCACTTGTGTTAGTGTTGAAAAACCACTTTTCGCACTTGTGTTAGTGTTGAAAAACCACTTTTCGCAGTTGTGTTGGTGCAGGAAACCACTTTTGCACTTGTATTAGTGTGGAAAAAACACTTTTTGCACTTGTGATAGTGTTGAAAAACCACTTTTCGCACTTGTGTTAGTGTTGAAAAACCACTTTTCGCACTTGTGTTGGTGCAGGAAACCACTTTTGCACTTGTATTAGTGTGGAAAAAACACTTTTTGCACTTGTGATAGTGTTGAAAAACCACTTTTCGCACTTGTGTTAGTGTTGAAAAACCACTTTTCGCACTTGTGTTGGTGCAGGAAACCACTTTTGCACTTGTATTATTGTGGAAAAAACACTTTTTGCACTTGTGATAGTGTTGAAAAAACACTTTTCGCACTTGTGTTAGTGTTGAAAAACCACTTTTCGCACTTGTGTTGGTGCAGGAAACCACTTTTGCACTTGTATTAGTGTGGAAAAAACACTTTTCGCACTTGTGTTAGTGTTGAAAAAACACGTTTCGCACTTGTGTTAGTGTTGAAAAAACACGTTTCGCACTTGTGTTAGTGTTGAAAAACCACTTTTCGCACTTGTGTTGGTGCAGGAAACCACTTTGGCACTTGTGATAGTGTTGAAAAACCACTTTTCGCACTTGCGTTGGTGCAGGAAACCACTTTTGCACTTGTATTAGTGTGGAAAAAACACTTTTTGCACTTGTGATAGTGTTGAAAAACCACTTTTCACACTTGTGTTAGTGTTGAAAAACCACTTTTCGCACTTGTGTTGGTGCAGGACCACTTTTGCACTTGTATTAGTGTGGAAAAACCATTTTCGCACTTGTGTTAGTGTTGAAAAACCACTTTTCGCACTTGTGTTGGTGCAGGAAACCACTTTTGCACTTGTATTAGTGTGGAAAAAACACTTTTTGCACTTGTGATAGTGTTGAAAAACCACTTTTCGCACTTGTGTTAGTGTTGAAAAATTACTTTTCGCACTTGTGTTAGTGTTGAAAAACCACTTTTCGCACTTGTGTTAGTGTTGAAAAACCACTTTTCGCAGTTGTGTTGGTGCAGGAAACCACTTTTGCACTTGTATTAGTGTGGAAAAAACACTTTTTGCACTTGTGATAGTGTTGAAAAACCACTTTTCGCACTTGTGTTAGTGTTGAAAAACCACTTTTCGCACTTGTGTTGGTGCAGGAAACCACTTTTGCACTTGTATTAGTGTGGAAAAAACACTTTTTGCACTTGTGATAGTGTTGAAAAACCACTTTTCGCACTTGTGTTAGTGTTGAAAAACCACTTTTCGCACTTGTGTTGGTGCAGGAAACCACTTTTGCACTTGTATTATTGTGGAAAAAACACTTTTTGCACTTGTGATAGTGTTGAAAAAACACTTTTCGCACTTGTGTTAGTGTTGAAAAACGACTTTTCGCACTTGTGTTGGTGCAGGAAACCACTTTTGCACTTGTATTAGTGTGGAAAAAACACTTTTCGCACTTGTGTTAGTGTTGAAAAAACACGTTTCGCACTTGTGTTAGTGTTGAAAAAACACGTTTCGCACTTGTGTTAGTGTTGAAAAACCACTTTTCGCACTTGTGTTGGTGCAGGAAACCACTTTGGCACTTGTGATAGTGTTGAAAAACCACTTTTCGCACTTGCGTTGGTGCAGGAAACCACTTTTGCACTTGTATTAGTGTGGAAAAAACACTTTTTGCACTTGTGATAGTGTTGAAAAACCAATTTTCGCACTTGTGTTAGTGTTGAAAAACCACTTTTCGCACTTGTGTTAGTGTTGAAAAACCACTTTTCGCACTTGTGTTGGTGCAGGAAACCACTTTTGCACTTGTATTAGTGTGGAAAAAACACTTTTCGCACTTGTGTTAGTGTTGAAAAACAACTTTTCGCACTTGTGTTAGTGTTGAAAAACCACTTTTCGCACTTGTGTTAGTGTTGAAATACCACTTTTCGCACTTGTGTTGGTGCAGGAAACCACTTTTGCACTTGTATTAGTGTGGAAAAAACACTTCTTGCACTTGTGATAGTGTTGAAAAACCACTTTTCGCACTTGTGTTAGTATTGAAAAACCACTTTTCGCACTTGTGTTGGTGCAGGAAACCACTTTTGCACTTGTATTAGTGTGGAAAAACCACTTTTGCACTTGTATTAGTGTGGTAAAACCACTTTTCGCACTTGTGTTAGTGTTGAAAAACAACTTTTCGCACTTGTGTTAGTGTTGAAAAACCACTTTTCGCCCTTGTGTTGGTGAAAGAAACCACTTTTGCACTTGTATTAGTATGGAAAAAACACTTTTTGCACTTGTGATAGTGTTGAAAAACCACTTTTCGCACTTGTGTTAGTGTTGAAAAACCACTTTTCGCACTTGTGTTAGTGTTGAAAAACCACTTTTCGCACTTGTGTTAGTGTTGAAAAACCACTTTTCGCACTTGTGTTGGTGCAGGAAACCACTTTTGCACTTGTATTAGTGTGGAAAAAACACTTTTTGCACTTGTGATAGTGTTGAAAAACCACTTTTCACACTTGTGTTAGTGTTGAAAAACCACTTTTCGCACTTGTGTTGGTGCAGGACCACTTTTGCACTTGTATTAGTGTGGAAAAACCATTTTCGCACTTGTGTTAGTGTTGAAAAACCACTTTTCGCACTTGTGTTGGTGCAGGAAACCACTTTTGCACTTGTATTAGTGTGGAAAAAACACTTTTTGCACTTGTGATAGTGTTGAAAAACCACTTTTTGCACTTGTGTTAGTGTTGAAAAATTACTTTTCGCACTTGTGTTAGTGTTGAAAAACCACTTTTCGCACTTGTGTTAGTGTTGAAAAACCACTTTTCGCACTTGTGTTGGTGCAGGAAACCACTTTTGCACTTGTATTAGTGTGGAAAAAACACTTTTTACACTTGTGATAGTGTTGAAAAACCACTTTTCGCACTTGTGTTAGTGTTGAAAAACCACTTTTCGCACTTGTGTTGGTGCAGGAAACCACTTTTGCACTTGTATTAGTGTGGAAAAAACACTTTTCGCACTTGTGTTAGTGTTGAAAAACCACTTTTCGCACTTGTGTTGGTGCAGGAAACCACTTTTGCACTTGTATTAGTGTGGAAAAAACACTTTTCGCACTTGTGTTAGTGTTGAAAAACCACTTTTCGCACTTGTGTTAGTGTTGAAAACCCACTTTTCGCACTTGTATTGGTGCAGGAAACCACTTTTGCACTTTTATTAGTGTGGAAAAAACACTTTTCGCACTTATGTTAGTGTTGAAAAACCACTTTTCGCACTTGTGTTGGTGTTGAAAAACCCCTTTTCGCACTTGTGTTGGTGCAGGAAACTACTTTAGCACTTGTATTAGTGTGGAAAAAACACTTTTTGCACTTGTGATAGTGTTGAAAAACCACTTTTCACACTTGTGTTAGTGTTGAAAAACCACTTTTCGCACTTGTGTTGGTGCAGGAAACCACTTTTGCACTTGTATTAGTGTGGAAAAACCATTTTCGCACTTGTGTTAGTGTTGAAAAACCACTTTTCGCACTTGTGTTAGTGTTGAGAAACCACTTTTCGCACTTGTGTTGGTGCAGGAAACCACTTTTGCACTTGTATTAGTGTGGAAAAAACACTTTTTGCACTTGTGGTAGTGTTGAAAAACCACTTTTCGCACTTGTGTTAGTGTTGAAAAACCACTTTTCGCACTTGTGTTAGTGTTGAAAAACCACTTTTCGCACTTGTGTTAGTGTTGAAAAACCACTTTTCGCACTTGTGTTGGTGCAGGAAACCACTTTTGCACTTGTATTAGTGTGGAAAAACCACTTTTGCACTTGTATTAGTGTGGTAAAACCACTTTTCGCACTTGTGTTAGTGTTGAAAAACAACTTTTCGCACTTGTGTTAGTGTTGAAAAACCACTTTTCGCACTTGTGTTGGTGAAAGAAACCACTTTTGCACTTGTATTAGTGTGGAAAAAACACTTTTTGCACTTGTGATAGTGTTGAAAAACCACTTTTCGCACTTGTGTTAGTGTTGAAAAACCACTTTTCGCACTTGTGTTAGTGTTGAAAAACCACTTTTCGCACTTGTGTTAGTGTTGAAAAACCACTTTTCGCACTTGTGTTGGTGCAGGAAACCACTTTTGCACTTGTATTAGTGTGGAAAAAACACTTTTTGCACTTGTGATAGCGTTGAAAAACCACTTTTCACACTTGTGTTAGTGTTGAAAAACCACTTTTCGCACTTGTGTTGGTGCAGGACCACTTTTGCACTTGTATTAGTGTGGAAAAACCATTTTCGCAATTGTGTTAGTGTTGAAAAACCACTTTTCGCACTTGTGTTGGTGCAGGAAACCACTTTTGCACTTGTATTAGTGTGGAAAAAACACTTTTTGCACTTGTGATAGTGTTGAAAAACCACTTTTCGCACTTGTGTTAGTGTTGAAAAATTACTTTTCGCACTTGTGTTAGTGTTGAAAAACCACTTTTCGCACTTGTGTTAGTGTTGAAAAACCACTTTTCGCACTTGTGTTGGTGCAGGAAACCACTTTTGCACTTGTATTAGTGTGGAAAAAACACTTTTTACACTTGTGATAGTGTTGAAAAACCACTTTTCGCACTTGTGTTAGTGTTGAAAAACCACTTTTCGCACTTGTGTTGGTGCAGGAAACCACTTTTGCACTTGTATTAGTGTGGAAAAAACACTTTTCGCACTTGTGTTAGTGTTGAAAAACCACTTTTCGCACTTGTGTTAGTGTTGAAAAACCACTTTTCGCACTTGTATTGGTGCAGGAAACCACTTTTGCACTTGTATTAGTGTGGAAAAAACACTTTTCGCACTTATGTTAGTGTTGAAAAACCACTTTTCGCACTTGTGTTAGTGTTGAAAAACCACTTTTCGCACTTGTGTTGGTGCAGGAAACTACTTTAGCACTTGTATTAGTGTGGAAAAAACACTTTTTGCACTTGTTATAGTGTTGAAAAACCACTTTTCACACTTGTGTTAGTGTTGAAAAACCACTTTTCGCACTTGTGTTGGTGCAGGAAACCACTTTTGCACTTGTATTAGTGTGGAAAAACCATTTTCGCACTTGTGTTAGTGTTGAAAAACCACTTTTCGCACTTGTGTTAGTGTTGAAAAACCACTTTTCGCACTTGTGTTGGTGCAGGAAACCACTTTTGCACTTGTATTAGTGTGGAAAAAACACTTTTTGCACTTGTGGTAGTGTTGAAAAACCACTTTTCGCACTTGTGTTAGTGTTGAAAAACCACTTTTCGCACTTGTGTTAGTGTTGAAAAACCACTTTTCGCACTTGTGTTAGTGTTGAAAAACCACTTTTCGCACTTGTGTTGGTGCAGGAAACCACTTTTGCACTTGTATTAGTGTGGAAAAAACACTTTTTGCACTTGTGATCGTGTTGAAAAACCACTTTTCGCACTTGCGTTGGTGCAGGAAACCACTTTTGCACTTGTATTAGTGTGGAAAAAACACTTTTTGTACTTGTGATAGTGTTGAAAAACCAATTTTCGCACTTGTGTTAGTGTTGAAAAACCACTTTTCGCACTTGTGTAGTGTTGAAAAACCACTTTTCGCACTTGTGTTGGTGCAGGAAACCACTTTTGCACTTGTATTATTGTGGAAAAAACACTTTTCGCACTTGTGTTAGTGTCGAAAAACCACTTTTCGCACTTGTGTTAGTGTTGAAAAACCACTTTTCGCACTTGTGTTCGTGTTGAAATACCACTTTTCGCACCTGTGTTGGTGCAGGAAACCACTTTTGCACTTGTATTAGTGTGGAAAAAACACTTTTTGCACTTGTGATAGTGTTGAAAAAACCACTTTTCGCACTTGTGTTAGTGTTGAAAAACCACTTTTCGCACTTGTGTTGGTGCAGGAAACCACTTTTGCACTTGTATTAGTGTGGAAAAAACACTTTTTGCACTTGTGATAGTGTTGAAAAACCACTTTTCGCACTTGTGTTAGTGTTGAAAAACCACTTTTCGCACTTGTGTTGGTGCAGGAAACCACTTTTGCACTTGTATTAGTGTGGAAAAACCACTTTTCGCACTTGTGTTAGTGTTGAAAAACAACTTTTCGCACTTGTCTTAGTGTTGAAAAACCACTTTTCGCACTTGTGTTGGTTCAGGAAACCACTTTTGCACTTGTATTAGTGTGGAAAAAACACTTTTTGCACTTGTGATAGTGTTGAAAAATCACTTTTCGCACTTGTGTTAGTGTTGAAAAACCACTTTTCGCACTTGTGTTAGTGTTGAAAAACCACTTTTCGCACTTGTGTTGGTGCAGGAAACCACTTTTGCACTTGTATTAGTGTGGAAAAAACACTTTTTGCACTTGTGATAGTGTTGAAAAACCACTTTTCACACTTGTGTTAGTGTTGAAAAACCACTTTTCGCACTTGTGTTGGTGCAGGAAACCACTTTTGCACTTGTATTAGTGTGGAAAAACCATTTTCGCACTTGTGTTAGTGTTGAAAAACCACTTTTCGCACTTGTGTTAGTGTTGAAAAACCACTTTTCGCACTTGTGTTGGTGCAGGAAACCACTTTTGCACTTGTATTAGTGTGGAAAAAACACGTTTCGCACTTGTGATAGTGTTGAAAAACCACTTTTCGCACTTGTGTTAGTGTTGAAAAACCACTTTTCGCACTTGTGTTGGTGCAGGAAACCACTTTTGCACTTGTATTAGTGTGGAAAAAACACTTTTTGCACTTGTGATAGTGTTGAAAAACCACTTTTTGCATTTGTGTTAGTGTTGAAAAACCACTTTTCGCACTTGTGTTGGTGCAGGAAACCACTTTTGCACTTGTATTAGTGTGGAAAAACCACTTTTCGCACTTGTGTTAGTGTTGAAAAACCACTTTTCGCACTTGTGTTAGTGTTGAAAAACCACTTTTCGCACTTGTGTTGGTGCAGGAAACCACTTTTGCACTTGTATTATTGTGGAAAAAACACTTTTTGCACTTGTGATAGTGTTGAAAAAACACTTTTCGCACTTGTGTTAGTGTTGAAAAACCACTTTTCGCACTTGTGTTAGTTTTGAAAAACGACTTTTCGCACTTGTGTTGGTGCAGGAAACCACTTTTGCACTTGTATTAGTGTGGAAAAAACACTTTTCGCACTTGTGTTAGTGTTGAAAAAACACGTTTCGCACTTGTGTTAGTGTTGAAAAAACACGTTTCGCACTTGTGTTAGTGTTGAAAAACCACTTTTCGCACTTGTGTTGGTGCAGGAAACCACTTTTGCACTTGTGTTAGTGTGGAAAAAACACTTTTTGCACTTGTGATAGTGTTGAAAAACCACTTTTCGCACTTGTGTTAGTGTTGAAAAACCACTTTTCGCACTTGTGTTAGTGTTGAAAAACCACTTTTCGCACTTGTGTTAGTGTTGAAAAACCACTTTTCGCACTTGTGTTGGTGCAGGAAACCACTTTTGCACTTGTATTAGTGTGGAAAAAACACTTTTTGCACTTGTGATAGTGTTGAAAAACCACTTTTCGCACTTGTGTTAGTGTTGAAAAATTACTTTTCGCACTTGTGTTAGTGTTGAAAAACTACTTTTCGCACTTGTGTTAGTGTTGAAAAACCACTTTTCGCACTTGTGTTGGTGCAGGAAACCACTTTTGCACTTGTATTAGTGTGGAAAAAACACTTTTTACACTTGTGATAGTGTGGAAAAAACACTTTTTGCACTTGTGATAGTATTGAAAAACCACTTTTCGCACTTGTGTTAGTGTTGAAAAATTACTTTTCGCACTTGTGTTAGTGTTGAAAAACCACTTTTCGCACTTGTGTTAGTGTTGAAAAATCACTTTTCGCACTTGTGTTTGTGCAGGAAACCACTTTTGCACTTGTATTAGTGTGGAAAAAACACTTTTTACACTTGTGATAGTGTTGAAAAACCACTTTTCGCACTTGTGTTAGTGTTGAAAAACCACTTTTCGCACTTGTGTTGGTGCAGGAAACCACTTTTGCACTTGTATTAGTGTGGAAAAACCACTTTTCGCACTTGTGTTAGTGTTGAAAAACAACTTTTCGCACTTGTCTTAGTGTTGAAAAACCACTTTTCGCACCTGTGTTGGTGAAAGAAACCACTTTTGCACTTGTATTAGTGTGGAAAAAACACTTTTTGCACTTGTGATAGTGTTGAAAAACCACTTTTCGCACTTGTGTTAGTGTTGAAAAACCACTTTTCGCACTTGTGTTAGTGTTGAAAAACCACTTTTCGCACTTGTATTAGTGTTGAAAAACCACTTTTCGCACTTGTGTTGGTGCAGGAAACCACTTTTGCACTTGTATTAGTGTGGAAAAACCACTTTTCGCACTTGTGTTAGTGTTGAAAAACCACTTTTCGCACTTGTGTTAGTGTTGAAAAACCACTTTTCGCACTTGTGTTGGTGCAGGAAACCACTTTTGCACTTGTATTAGTGTGGAAAAAACACTTTTTGCACTTGTGATCGTGTTGAAAAACCACTTTTCGCACTTGCGTTGGTGCAGGAAACCACTTTTGCACTTGTATTAGTGTGGAAAAAACACTTTTTGTACTTGTGATAGTGTTGAAAAACCAATTTTCGCACTTGTGTTAGTGTTGAAAAACCACTTTTCGCACTTGTGTAGTGTTGAAAAACCACTTTTCGCACTTGTGTTGGTGCAGGAAACCACTTTTGCACTTGTATTATTGTGGAAAAAACACTTTTCGCACTTGTGTTAGTGTCGAAAAACCACTTTTCGCACTTGTGTTAGTGTTGAAAAACCACTTTTCGCACTTGTGTTCGTGTTGAAATACCACTTTTCGCACCTGTGTTGGTGCAGGAAACCACTTTTGCACTTGTATTAGTGTGGAAAAAACACTTTTTGCACTTGTGATAGTGTTGAAAAAACCACTTTTCGCACTTGTGTTAGTGTTGAAAAACCACTTTTCGCACTTGTGTTGGTGCAGGAAACCACTTTTGCACTTGTATTAGTGTGGAAAAAACACTTTTTGCACTTGTGATAGTGTTGAAAAACCACTTTTCGCACTTGTGTTAGTGTTGAAAAACCACTTTTCGCACTTGTGTTGGTGCAGGAAACCACTTTTGCACTTGTATTAGTGTGGAAAAACCACTTTTCGCACTTGTGTTAGTGTTGAAAAACAACTTTTCGCACTTGTCTTAGTGTTGAAAAACCACTTTTCGCACCTGTGTTGGTGAAAGAAACCACTTTTGCACTTGTATTAGTGTGGAAAAAACACTTTTTGCACTTGTGATAGTGTTGAAAAACCACTTTTCGCACTTGTGTTAGTGTTGAAAACCACTTTTCGCACTTGTGTTAGTGTTGAAAAACCACTTTTCGCACTTGTGTTGGTTCAGGAAACCACTTTTGCACTTGTATTAGTGTGGAAAAAACACTTTTTGCACTTGTGATAGTGTTGAAAAATCACTTTTCGCACTTGTGTTAGTGTTGAAAAACCACTTTTCGCACTTGTGTTAGTGTTGAAAAACCACTTTTCGCACTTGTGTTGGTGCAGGAAACCACTTTTGCACTTGTATTAGTGTGGAAAAAACACTTTTTGCACTTGTGATAGTGTTGAAAAACCACTTTTCACACTTGTGTTAGTGTTGAAAAACCACTTTTCGCACTTGTGTTGGTGCAGGAAACCACTTTTGCACTTGTATTAGTGTGGAAAAACCATTTTCGCACTTGTGTTAGTGTTGAAAAACCACTTTTCGCACTTGTGTTAGTGTTGAAAAAGCACTTTTCGCACTTGTGTTGGTGCAGGAAACCACTTTTGCACTTGTATTAGTGTGGAAAAAACACGTTTCGCACTTGTGATAGTGTTGAAAAACCACTTTTCGCACTTGTGTTAGTGTTGAAAAACCACTTTTCGCACTTGTGTTGGTGCAGGAAACCACTTTTGCACTTGTATTAGTGTGGAAAAAACACTTTTTGCACTTGTGATAGTGTTGAAAAACCACTTTTTGCATTTGTGTTAGTGTTGAAAAACCACTTTTCGCACTTGTGTTGGTGCAGGAAACCACTTTTGCACTTGTATTAGTGTGGAAAAACCACTTTTCGCACTTGTGTTAGTGTTGAAAAACCACTTTTCGCACTTGTGTTAGTGTTGAAAAACCACTTTTCGCACTTGTGTTGGTGCAGGAAACCACTTTTGCACTTGTATTATTGTGGAAAAAACACTTTTTGCACTTGTGATAGTGTTGAAAAAACACTTTTCGCACTTGTGTTAGTGTTGAAAAACCACTTTTCGCACTTGTGTTAGTTTTGAAAAACGACTTTTCGCACTTGTGTTGGTGCAGGAAACCACTTTTGCACTTGTATTAGTGTGGAAAAAACACTTTTCGCACTTGTGTTAGTGTTGAAAAAACACGTTTCGCACTTGTGTTAGTGTTGAAAAAACACGTTTCGCACTTGTGTTAGTGTTGAAAAACCACTTTTCGCACTTGTGTTGGTGCAGGAAACCACTTTTGCACTTGTGTTAGTGTGGAAAAAACACTTTTTGCACTTGTGATAGTGTTGAAAAACCACTTTTCGCACTTGTGTTAGTGTTGAAAAACCACTTTTCGCACTTGTGTTAGTGTTGAAAAACCACTTTTCGCACTTGTGTTAGTGTTGAAAAACCACTTTTCGCACTTGTGTTGGTGCAGGAAACCACTTTTGCACTTGTATTAGTGTGGAAAAAACACTTTTTGCACTTGTGATAGTGTTGAAAAACCACTTTTCGCACTTGTGTTAGTGTTGAAAAATTACTTTTCGCACTTGTGTTAGTGTTGAAAAACCACTTTTCGCACTTGTGTTAGTGTTGAAAAATCACTTTTCGCACTTGTGTTTGTGCAGGAAACCACTTTTGCACTTGTATTAGTGTGGAAAAAACACTTTTTACACTTGTGATAGTGTTGAAAAACCACTTTTCGCACTTGTGTTAGTGTTGAAAAACCACTTTTCGCACTTGTGTTGGTGCAGGAAACCACTTTTGCACTTGTATTAGTGTGGAAAAACCACTTTTCGCACTTGTGTTAGTGTTGAAAAACAACTTTTCGCACTTGTCTTAGTGTTGAAAAACCACTTTTCGCACCTGTGTTGGTGAAAGAAACCACTTTTGCACTTGTATTAGTGTGGAAAAAACACTTTTTGCACTTGTGATAGTGTTGAAAAACCACTTTTCGCACTTGTGTTAGTGTTGAAAAACCACTTTTCGCACTTGTGTTAGTGTTGAAAAACCACTTTTCGCACTTGTATTAGTGTTGAAAAACCACTTTTCGCACTTGTGTTGGTGCAGGAAACCACTTTTGCACTTGTATTAGTGTGGAAAAACCACTTTTCGCACTTGTGTTAGTGTTGAAAAACCACTTTTCGCACTTGTGTTAGTGTTGAAAAACCACTTTTCGCACTTGTGTTGGTGCAGGAAACCACTTTTGCACTTGTATTAGTGTGGAAAAAACACTTTTTGCACTTGTGATCGTGTTGAAAAACCACTTTTCGCACTTGCGTTGGTGCAGGAAACCACTTTTGCACTTGTATTAGTGTGGAAAAAACACTTTTTGTACTTGTGATAGTGTTGAAAAACCAATTTTCGCACTTGTGTTAGTGTTGAAAAACCACTTTTCGCACTTGTGTAGTGTTGAAAAACCACTTTTCGCACTTGTGTTGGTGCAGGAAACCACTTTTGCACTTGTATTATTGTGGAAAAAACACTTTTCGCACTTGTGTTAGTGTCGAAAAACCACTTTTCGCACTTGTGTTAGTGTTGAAAAACCACTTTTCGCACTTGTGTTCGTGTTGAAATACCACTTTTCGCACCTGTGTTGGTGCAGGAAACCACTTTTGCACTTGTATTAGTGTGGAAAAAACACTTTTTGCACTTGTGATAGTGTTGAAAAAACCACTTTTCGCACTTGTGTTAGTGTTGAAAAACCACTTTTCGCACTTGTGTTGGTGCAGGAAACCACTTTTGCACTTGTATTAGTGTGGAAAAAACACTTTTTGCACTTGTGATAGTGTTGAAAAACCACTTTTCGCACTTGTGTTAGTGTTGAAAAACCACTTTTCGCACTTGTGTTGGTGCAGGAAACCACTTTTGCACTTGTATTAGTGTGGAAAAACCACTTTTCGCACTTGTGTTAGTGTTGAAAAACAACTTTTCGCACTTGTCTTAGTGTTGAAAAACCACTTTTCGCACCTGTGTTGGTGAAAGAAACCACTTTTGCACTTGTATTAGTGTGGAAAAAACACTTTTTGCACTTGTGATAGTGTTGAAAAACCACTTTTCGCACTTGTGTTAGTGTTGAAAACCACTTTTCGCACTTGTGTTAGTGTTGAAAAACCACTTTTCGCACTTGTGTTGGTTCAGGAAACCACTTTTGCACTTGTATTAGTGTGGAAAAAACACTTTTTGCACTTGTGATAGTGTTGAAAAATCACTTTTCGCACTTGTGTTAGTGTTGAAAAACCACTTTTCGCACTTGTGTTAGTGTTGAAAAACCACTTTTCGCACTTGTGTTGGTGCAGGAAACCACTTTTGCACTTGTATTAGTGTGGAAAAAACACTTTTTGCACTTGTGATAGTGTTGAAAAACCACTTTTCACACTTGTGTTAGTGTTGAAAAACCACTTTTCGCACTTGTGTTGGTGCAGGAAACCACTTTTGCACTTGTATTAGTGTGGAAAAACCATTTTCGCACTTGTGTTAGTGTTGAAAAACCACTTTTCGCACTTGTGTTAGTGTTGAAAAAGCACTTTTCGCACTTGTGTTGGTGCAGGAAACCACTTTTGCACTTGTATTAGTGTGGAAAAAACACGTTTCGCACTTGTGATAGTGTTGAAAAACCACTTTTCGCACTTGTGTTAGTGTTGAAAAACCACTTTTCGCACTTGTGTTGGTGCAGGAAACCACTTTTGCACTTGTATTAGTGTGGAAAAAACACTTTTTGCACTTGTGATAGTGTTGAAAAACCACTTTTTGCATTTGTGTTAGTGTTGAAAAACCACTTTTCGCACTTGTGTTGGTGCAGGAAACCACTTTTGCACTTGTATTAGTGTGGAAAAACCACTTTTCGCACTTGTGTTAGTGTTGAAAAACCACTTTTCGCACTTGTGTTAGTGTTGAAAAACCACTTTTCGCACTTGTGTTGGTGCAGGAAACCACTTTTGCACTTGTATTATTGTGGAAAAAACACTTTTTGCACTTGTGATAGTGTTGAAAAAACACTTTTCGCACTTGTGTTAGTGTTGAAAAACCACTTTTCGCACTTGTGTTAGTTTTGAAAAACGACTTTTCGCACTTGTGTTGGTGCAGGAAACCACTTTTGCACTTGTATTAGTGTGGAAAAAACACTTTTCGCACTTGTGTTAGTGTTGAAAAAACACGTTTCGCACTTGTGTTAGTGTTGAAAAAACACGTTTCGCACTTGTGTTAGTGTTGAAAAACCACTTTTCGCACTTGTGTTGGTGCAGGAAACCACTTTTGCACTTGTGTTAGTGTGGAAAAAACACTTTTTGCACTTGTGATAGTGTTGAAAAACCACTTTTCGCACTTGTGTTAGTGTTGAAAAACCACTTTTCGCACTTGTGTTAGTGTTGAAAAACCACTTTTCGCACTTGTGTTAGTGTTGAAAAACCACTTTTCGCACTTGTGTTGGTGCAGGAAACCACTTTTGCACTTGTATTAGTGTGGAAAAAACACTTTTTGCACTTGTGATAGTGTTGAAAAACCACTTTTCGCACTTGTGTTAGTGTTGAAAAATTACTTTTCGCACTTGTGTTAGTGTTGAAAAACTACTTTTCGCACTTGTGTTAGTGTTGAAAAACCACTTTTCGCACTTGTGTTGGTGCAGGAAACCACTTTTGCACTTGTATTAGTGTGGAAAAAACACTTTTTACACTTGTGATAGTGTGGAAAAAACACTTTTTGCACTTGTGATAGTGTTGAAAAACCACTTTTCGCACTTGTGTTAGTGTTGAAAAATTACTTTTCGCACTTGTGTTAGTGTTGAAAAACCACTTTTCGCACTTGTGTTAGTGTTGAAAAATCACTTTTCGCACTTGTGTTTGTGCAGGAAACCACTTTTGCACTTGTATTAGTGTGGAAAAAACACTTTTTACACTTGTGATAGTGTTGAAAAACCACTTTTCGCACTTGTGTTAGTGTTGAAAAACCACTTTTCGCACTTGTGTTGGTGCAGGAAACCACTTTTGCACTTGTATTAGTGTGGAAAAACCACTTTTCGCACTTGTGTTAGTGTTGAAAAACAACTTTTCGCACTTGTCTTAGTGTTGAAAAACCACTTTTCGCACCTGTGTTGGTGAAAGAAACCACTTTTGCACTTGTATTAGTGTGGAAAAAACACTTTTTGCACTTGTGATAGTGTTGAAAAACCACTTTTCGCACTTGTGTTAGTGTTGAAAACCACTTTTCGCACTTGTGTTAGTGTTGAAAAACCACTTTTCGCACTTGTGTTGGTGCAGGAAACCACTTTTGCACTTGTATTAGTGTGGAAAAAACACTTTTTGCACTTGTGATAGTGTTGAAAAATCACTTTTCGCACTTGTGTTAGTGTTGAAAAACCACTTTTCGCACTTGTGTTAGTGTTGAAAAACCACTTTTCGCACTTGTGTTGGTGCAGGAAACCACTTTTGCACTTGTATTAGTGTGGAAAAAACACTTTTTGCACTTGTGATAGTGTTGAAAAACCACTTTTCACACTTGTGTTAGTGTTGAAAAACCACTTTTCGCACTTGTGTTGGTGCAGGAAACCACTTTTGCACTTGTATTAGTGTGGAAAAACCATTTTCGCACTTGTGTTAGTGTTGAAAAACCACTTTTCGCACTTGTGTTAGTGTTGAAAAACCACTTTTCGCACTTGTGTTGGTGCAGGAAACCACTTTTGCACTTGTATTAGTGTGGAAAAAACACGTTTCGCACTTGTGATAGTGTTGAAAAACCACTTTTCGCACTTGTGTTAGCGTTGAAAAACCACTTTTCGCACTTGTGTTGGTGCAGGAAACCACTTTTGCACTTGTATTAGTGTGGAAAAAACACTTTTTGCACTTGTGATAGTGTTGAAAAACCACTTTTTGCATTTGTGTTAGTGTTGAAAAACCACTTTTCGCACTTGTGTTGGTGCAGGAAACCACTTTTGCACTTGTATTATTGTGGAAAAAACACTTTTTGCACTTGTGATAGTGTTGAAAAAACACTTTTCGCACTTGTGTTAGTGTTGAAAAACCACTTTTCGCACTTGTGTTAGTTTTGAAAAACGACTTTTCGCACTTGTGTTGGTGCAGGAAACCACTTTTGCACTTGTATTAGTGTGGAAAAAACACTTTTCGCACTTGTGTTAGTGTTGAAAAAACACGTTTCGCACTTGTGTTAGTGTTGAAAAAACACGTTTCGCACTTGTGTTAGTGTTGAAAAACCACTTTTCGCACTTGTGTTGGTGCAGGAAACCACTTTTGCACTTGTGTTAGTGTGGAAAAAACACTTTTTGCACTTGTGATAGTGTTGAAAATCCACTTTTCGCACTTGTGTTAGTGTTGAAAAACCACTTTTCGCACTTGTGTTAGTGTTGAAAAACCACTTTTCGCACTTGTGTTAGTGTTGAAAAACCACTTTTCGCACTTGTGTTGGTGCAGGAAACCACTTTTGCACTTGTATTAGTGTGGAAAAAACACTTTTTGCACTTGTGATAGTGTTGAAAAACCACTTTTCGCACTTGTGTTAGTGTTGAAAAATTACTTTTCGCACTTGTGTTAGTGTTGAAAAACTACTTTTCGCACTTGTGTTAGTGTTGAAAAACCACTTTTCGCACTTGTGTTGGTGCAGGAAACCACTTTTGCACTTGTATTAGTGTGGAAAAAACACTTTTTACACTTGTGATAGTGTGGAAAAAACACTTTTTGCACTTGTGATAGTGTTGAAAAACCACTTTTCGCACTTGTGTTAGTGTTGAAAAATTACTTTTCGCACTTGTGTTAGTGTTGAAAAACCACTTTTCGCACTTGTGTTAGTGTTGAAAAACCACTTTTCGCACATGTGTTGGTGCAGGAAACCACTTTTGCACTTGTATTAGTGTGGAAAAACACTTTTTACACTTGTGATAGTGTTGAAAAACCACTTTTCGCACTTGTGTTAGTGTTGAAAAACCACTTTTCGCACTTGTGTTGGTGCAGGAAACCACTTTTGCACTTGTATTAGTGTGGAAAAAACACTTTTCGCACTTGTGTTAGTGTTGAAAAACCACTTTTCGCACTTGTGTTGGTGCAGGAAACCACTTTTGCACTTGTAGTAGTGTGGAAAAAACACTTTTCGCACTTGTGTTAGTGTTGAAAAACCACTTTTCGCACTTGTGTTAGTGTTGAAAACCCACTTTTCGCACTTGTATTGGTGCAGGAAACCACTTTTGCACTTTTATTAGTGTGGAAAAAACACTTTTCGCACTTATGTTAGTGTTGAAAAACCACTTTTCGCACTTGTGTTGGTGTTGAAAAACCCCTTTTCGCACTTGTGTTGGTGCAGGAAACTACTTTAGCACTTGTATTAGTGTGGAAAAAACACTTTTTGCACTTGTGATAGTGTTGAAAAACCACTTTTCACACTTGTGTTAGTGTTGAAAAACCACTTTTCGCACTTGTGTTGGTGCAGGAAACCACTTTTGCACTTGTATTAGTGTGGAAAAACCATTTTCGCACTTGTGTTAGTGTTGAAAAACCACTTTTCGCACTTGTGTTAGTGTTGAGAAACCACTTTTCGCACTTGTGTTGGTGCAGGAAACCACTTTTGCACTTGTATTAGTGTGGAAAAAACACTTTTTGCACTTGTGGTAGTGTTGAAAAACCACTTTTCGCACTTGTGTTAGTGTTGAAAAACCACTTTTCGCACTTGTGTTGGTGCAGGAAACCACTTTTGCACTTGTATTAGTGTGGAAAAACCACTTTTGCACTTGTATTAGTGTGGTAAAACCACTTTTCGCACTTGTGTTAGTGTTGAAAAACAACTTTTCGCACTTGTGTTAGTGTTGAAAAACCACTTTTCGCACTTGTGTTGGTGAAAGAAACCACTTTTGCACTTGTATTAGTGTGGAAAAAACACTTTTTGCACTTGTGATAGTGTTGAAAAACCACTTTTCGCACTTGTGTTAGTGTTGAAAAACCACTTTTCGCACTTGTGTTAGTGTTGAAAAACCACTTTTCGCACTTGTGTTAGTGTTGAAAAACCACTTTTCGCACTTGTGTTGGTGCAGGAAACCACTTTTGCACTTGTATTAGTGTGGAAAAAACACTTTTTGCACTTGTGATAGCGTTGAAAAACCACTTTTCACACTTGTGTTAGTGTTGAAAAACCACTTTTCGCACTTGTGTTGGTGCAGGACCACTTTTGCACTTGTATTAGTGTGGAAAAACCATTTTCGCACTTGTGTTAGTGTTGAAAAACCACTTTTCGCACTTGTGTTGGTGCAGGAAACCACTTTTGCACTTGTATTAGTGTGGAAAAAACACTTTTTGCACTTGTGATAGTGTTGAAAAACCACTTTTCGCACTTGTGTTAGTGTTGAAAAATTACTTTTCGCACTTGTGTTAGTGTTGAAAAACCACTTTTCGCACTTGTGTTAGTGTTGAAAAACCACTTTTCGCACTTGTGTTAGTGTTGAAAAATTACTTTTCGCACTTGTGTTAGTGTTGAAAAACCACTTTTCGCACTTGTGTTAGTGTTGAAAAACCACTTTTCGCACTTGTGTTGGTGCAGGAAACCACTTTTGCACTTGTATTAGTGTGGAAAAAACACTTTTTACACTTGTGATAGTGTTGAAAAACCACTTTTCGCACTTGTGTTAGTGTTGAAAAACCACTTTTCGCACTTGTGTTGGTGCAGGAAACCACTTTTCACTTGTATTAGTGTGGAAAAAACACTTTTCGCACTTGTGTTAGTGTTGAAAAACCACTTTTCGCACTTGTGTTAGTGTTGAAAAACCACTTTTCGCACTTGTATTGGTGCAGGAAACCACTTTTGCACTTGTATTAGTGTGGAAAAAACACTTTTCGCACTTATGTTGGTGTTGAAAAACCACTTTTCGCACTTGTGTTAGTGTTGAAAAACCACTTTTCGCACTTGTGTTGGTGCAGGAAACTACTTTAGCACTTGTATTAGTGTGGAAAAAACACTTTTTGCACTTGTGATAGTGTTGAAAAACCACTTTTCACACTTGTGTTAGTGTTGAAAAACCACTTTTCGCACTTGTGTTGGTGCAGGAAACTCCTTTTGCACTTGTATTAGTGTGGAAAAACCATTTTCGCACTTGTGTTAGTGTTGAAAAACCACTTTTCGCACTTGTGTTAGTGTTGAAAAACCACTTTTCGCACTTGTGTTGGTGCAGGAAACCACTTTTGCACTTGTATTAGTGTGGAAAAAACACTTTTTGCACTTGTGGTAGTGTTGAAAAACCACTTTTCGCACTTGTGTTAGTGTTGAAAAACCACTTTTTGCACTTGTGTTAGTGTTGAAAAACCACTTTTCGCACTTGTGTTAGTGTTGAAAAACCACTTTTCGCACTTGTGTTGGTGCAGGAAACCACTTTTGCACTTGTATTAGTGTGGAAAAAACACTTTTTGTACTTGTGATAGTGTTGAAAAACCAATTTTCGCACTTGTGTTAGTGTTGAAAAACCACTTTTCGCACTTGTGTAGTGTTGAAAAACCACTTTTCGCACTTGTGTTGGTGCAGGAAACCACTTTTGCACTTGTATTATTGTGGAAAAAACACTTTTCGCACTTGTGTTAGTGTCGAAAAACCACTTTTCGCACTTGTGTTAGTGTTGAAAAACCACTTTTCGCACTTGTGTTCGTGTTGAAATACCACTTTTCGCACCTGTGTTGGTGCAGGAAACCACTTTTGCACTTGTATTAGTGTGGAAAAAACACTTTTTGCACTTGTGATAGTGTTGAAAAAACCACTTTTCGCACTTGTGTTAGTGTTGAAAAACCACTTTTCGCACTTGTGTTGGTGCAGGAAACCACTTTTGCACTTGTATTAGTGTGGAAAAAACACTTTTTGCACTTGTGATAGTGTTGAAAAACCACTTTTCGCACTTGTGTTGGTGCAGGAAACCACTTTTGCACTTGTATTAGTGTGGAAAAACCACTTTTCGCACTTGTGTTAGTGTTGAAAAACAACTTTTCGCACTTGTCTTAGTGTTGAAAAACCACTTTTCGCACCTGTGTTGGTGAAAGAAACCACTTTTGCACTTGTATTAGTGTGGAAAAAACACTTTTTGCACTTGTGATAGTGTTGAAAAACCACTTTTCGCACTTGTGTTAGTGTTGAAAACCACTTTTCGCACTTGTGTTAGTGTTGAAAAACCACTTTTCGCACTTGTGTTGGTGCAGGAAACCACTTTTGCACTTGTATTAGTGTGGAAAAAACACTTTTTGCACTTGTGATAGTGTTGAAAAATCACTTTTCGCACTTGTGTTAGTGTTGAAAAACCACTTTTCGCACTTGTGTTAGTGTTGAAAAACCACTTTTCGCACTTGTGTTGGTGCAGGAAACCACTTTTGCACTTGTATTAGTGTGGAAAAAACACTTTTTGCACTTGTGATAGTGTTGAAAAACCACTTTTCACACTTGTGTTAGTGTTGAAAAACCACTTTTCGCACTTGTGTTGGTGCAGGAAACCACTTTTGCACTTGTATTAGTGTGGAAAAACCATTTTCGCACTTGTGTTAGTGTTGAAAAACCACTTTTCGCACTTGTGTTAGTGTTGAAAAACCACTTTTCGCACTTGTGTTGGTGCAGGAAACCACTTTTGCACTTGTATTAGTGTGGAAAAAACACTTTTTGCACTTGTGATAGTGTTGAAAAACCACTTTTTGCATTTGTGTTAGTGTTGAAAAACCACTTTTCGCACTTGTGTTGGTGCAGGAAACCACTTTTGCACTTGTATTAGTGTGGAAAAACCACTTTTCGCACTTGTGTTAGTGTTGAAAAACCACTTTTCGCACTTGTGTTAGTGTTGAAAAACCACTTTTCGCACTTGTGTTGGTGCAGGAAACCACTTTTGCACTTGTATTATTGTGGAAAAAACACTTTTTGCACTTGTGATAGTGTTGAAAAAACACTTTTCGCACTTGTGTTAGTGTTGAAAAACCACTTTTCGCACTTGTGTTAGTTTTGAAAAACGACTTTTCGCACTTGTGTTGGTGCAGGAAACCACTTTTGCACTTGTATTAGTGTGGAAAAAACACTTTTCGCACTTGTGTTAGTGTTGAAAAAACACGTTTCGCACTTGTGTTAGTGTTGAAAAAACACGTTTCGCACTTGTGTTAGTGTTGAAAAACCACTTTTCGCACTTGTGTTGGTGCAGGAAACCACTTTTGCACTTGTGTTAGTGTGGAAAAAACACTTTTTGCACTTGTGATAGTGTTGAAAAACCACTTTTCGCACTTGTGTTAGTGTTGAAAAACCACTTTTCGCACTTGTGTTAGTGTTGAAAAACCACTTTTCGCACTTGTGTTAGTGTTGAAAAACCACTTTTCGCACTTGTGTTAGTGTTGAAAAACCACTTTTCGCACTTGTGTTGGTGCAGGAAACCACTTTTGCACTTGTATTAGTGTGGAAAAAACACTTTTTGCACTTGTGATAGTGTTGAAAAACCACTTTTCACACTTGTGTTAGTGTTGAAAAACCACTTTTCGCACTTGTGTTGGTGCAGGAAACCACTTTTGCACTTGTATTAGTGTGGAAAAACCATTTTCGCACTTGTGTTAGTGTTGAAAAACCACTTTTCGCACTTGTGTTAGTGTTGAAAAACCACTTTTCGCACTTGTGTTGGTGCAGGAAACCACTTTTGCACTTGTATTAGTGTGGAAAAAACACTTTTTGCACTTGTGATAGTGTTGAAAAACCACTTTTTGCATTTGTGTTAGTGTTGAAAAACCACTTTTCGCACTTGTGTTGGTGCAGGAAACCACTTTTGCACTTGTATTAGTGTGGAAAAACCACTTTTCGCACTTGTGTTAGTGTTGAAAAACCACTTTTCGCACTTGTGTTAGTGTTGAAAAACCACTTTTCGCACTTGTGTTGGTGCAGGAAACCACTTTTGCACTTGTATTATTGTGGAAAAAACACTTTTTGCACTTGTGATAGTGTTGAAAAAACACTTTTCGCACTTGTGTTAGTGTTGAAAAACCACTTTTCGCACTTGTGTTAGTTTTGAAAAACGACTTTTCGCACTTGTGTTGGTGCAGGAAACCACTTTTGCACTTGTATTAGTGTGGAAAAAACACTTTTCGCACTTGTGTTGGTGTTGAAAAAACACGTTTCGCACTTGTGTTAGTGTTGAAAAAACACGTTTCGCACTTGTGTTAGTGTTGAAAAACCACTTTTCGCACTTGTGTTGGTGCAGGAAACCACTTTTGCACTTGTGTTAGTGTGGAAAAAACACTTTTTGCACTTGTGATAGTGTTGAAAAACCACTTTTCGCACTTGTGTTAGTGTTGAAAAACCACTTTTCGCACTTGTGTTAGTGTTGAAAAACCACTTTTCGCACTTGTGTTAGTGTTGAAAAACCACTTTTCGCACTTGTGTTGGTGCAGGAAACCACTTTTGCACTTGTATTAGTGTGGAAAAAACACTTTTTGCACTTGTGATAGTGTTGAAAAACCACTTTTCGCACTTGTGTTAGTGTTGAAAAATTACTTTTCGCACTTGTGTTAGTGTTGAAAAACCACTTTTCGCACTTGTGTTAGTGTTGAAAAACCACTTTTCGCACTTGTGTTGGTGCAGGAAACCACTTTTGCACTTGTATTAGTGTGGAAAAAACACTTTTTACACTTGTGATAGTGTTGAAAAACCACTTTTCGCACTTGTGTTAGTGTTGAAAAACCACTTTTCGCACTTGTGTTGGTGCAGGAAACTACTTTAGCACTTGTATTAGTGTGGAAAAAACACTTTTTGCACTTGTGATAGTGTTGAAAAACCACTTTTCACACTTGTGTTAGTGTTGAAAAACCACTTTTCGCACTTGTGTTGGTGCAGGAAACCACTTTTGCACTTGTATTAGTGTGGAAAAACCATTTTCGCACTTGTGTTAGTGTTGAAAAACCACTTTTCGCACTTGTGTTAGTGTTGAGAAACCACTTTTCGCACTTGTGTTGGTGCAGGAAACCACTTTTGCACTTGTATTAGTGTGGAAAAAACACTTTTTGCACTTGTGGTAGTGTTGAAAAACCACTTTTCGCACTTGTGTTAGTGTTGAAAAACCACTTTTCGCACTTGTGTTAGTGTTGAAAAACCACTTTTCGCACTTGTGTAGTGTTGAAAAACCACTTTTCGCACTTGTGTTGGTGCAGGAAACCACTTTTGCACTTGTATTATTGTGGAAAAAACACTTTTCGCACTTGTGTTAGTGTCGAAAAACCACTTTTCGCACTTGTGTTAGTGTCGAAAAACCACTTTTCGCACTTGTGTTTGTGTTGAAAAACCACTTTTCGCACTTGTGTTCGTGTTGAAATACCACTTTTCGCACCTGTGTTGGTGCAGGAAACCACTTTTGCACTTGTATTAGTGTGGAAAAAACACTTTTTGCACTTGTGATAGTGTTGAAAAACCACTTTTCGCACTTGTGTTAGTGTTGAAAAACCACTTTTCGCACTTGTGTTGGTGCAGGAAACCACTTTTGCACTTGTATTAGTGTGGAAAAAACACTTTTTGCACTTGTGATAGTGTTGAAAAACCACTTTTCGCACTTGTGTTAGTGTTGAAAAACCACTTTTCGCACTTGTGTTGGTGCAGGAAACCACTTTTGCACTTGTATTAGTGTGGAAAAAACCACTTTTCGCACTTGTGTTAGTGTTGAAAAACCACTTTTCGCACTTGTGTTAGTGTTGAAAAACCACTTTTCGCACTTGTGTTGGTGCAGGAAACCACTTTTGCACTTGTATTATTGTGGAAAAAACACTTTTTGCACTTGTGATAGTGTTGAAAAAACACTTTTCGCACTTGTGTTAGTGTTGAAAAACCACTTTTCGCACTTGTGTTAGTTTTGAAAAACGACTTTTCGCACTTGTGTTGGTGCAGGAAACCACTTTTGCACTTGTATTAGTGTGGAAAAAACACTTTTCGCACTTGTGTTAGTGTTGAAAAAACACGTTTCGCACTTGTGTTAGTGTTGAAAAAACACGTTTCGCACTTGTGTTAGTGTGGAAAAAACACTTTTTGCACTTGTGATAGTGTTGAAAAACCACTTTTCGCACTTGTGTTAGTGTTGAAAAACCACTTTTCGCACTTGTGTTAGTGTTGAAAAACCACTTTTCGCACTTGTGTTAGTGTTGAAAAACCACTTTTCGCACTTGTGTTGGTGCAGGAAACCACTTTTGCACTTGTATTAGTGTGGAAAAACCACTTTTCGCACTTGTGTTAGTGTTGAAAAACCACTTTTCGCACTTGTGTTAGTGTTGAAAAACCACTTTTCGCACTTGTGTTGGTGCAGGAAACCACTTTTGCACTTGTATTATTGTGGAAAAAACACTTTTTGCACTTGTGATAGTGTTGAAAAAACACTTTTCGCACTTGTGTTAGTGTTGAAAAACCACTTTTCGCACTTGTGTTAGTTTTGAAAAACGACTTTTCGCACTTGTGTTGGTGCAGGAAACCACTTTTGCACTTGTATTATTGTGGAAAAAACACTTTTTGCACTTGTGATAGTGTTGAAAAAACACTTTTCGCACTTGTGTTAGTGTTGAAAAACCACTTTTCGCACTTGTGTTAGTTTTGAAAAACGACTTTTCGCACTTGTGTTGGTGCAGGAAACCACTTTTGCACTTGTATTAGTGTGGAAAAAACACTTTTCGCACTTGTGTTAGTGTTGAAAAAACACGTTTCGCACTTGTGTTAGTGTTGAAAAAACACGTTTCGCACTTGTGTTAGTGTTGAAAAACCACTTTTCGCACTTGTGTTGGTGCAGGAAACCACTTTTGCACTTGTGTTAGTGTGGAAAAAACACTTTTTGCACTTGTGATAGTGTTGAAAAACCACTTTTCGCACTTGTGTTAGTGTTGAAAAACCACTTTTCGCACTTGTGTTAGTGTTGAAAAACCACTTTTCGCACTTGTGTTAGTGTTGAAAAACCACTTTTCGCACTTGTGTTGGTGCAGGAAACCACTTTTGCACTTGTATTAGTGTGGAAAAAACACTTTTTGCACTTGTGATAGTGTTGAAAAACCACTTTTCGCACTTGTGTTAGTGTTGAAAAATTACTTTTCGCACTTGTGTTAGTGTTGAAAAACTACTTTTCGCACTTGTGTTAGTGTTGAAAAACCACTTTTCGCACTTGTGTTGGTGCAGGAAACCACTTTTGCACTTGTATTAGTGTGGAAAAAACACTTTTTACACTTGTGATAGTGTGGAAAAAACACTTTTTGCACTTGTGATAGTGTTGAAAAACCACTTTTCGCACTTGTGTTAGTGTTGAAAAATTACTTTTCGCACTTGTGTTAGTGTTGAAAAACCACTTTTCGCACTTGTGTTAGTGTTGAAAAATCACTTTTCGCACTTGTGTTTGTGCAGGAAACCACTTTTGCACTTGTATTAGTGTGGAAAAAACACTTTTTACACTTGTGATAGTGTTGAAAAACCACTTTTCGCACTTGTGTTAGTGTTGAAAAACCACTTTTCGCACTTGTGTTGGTGCAGGAAACCACTTTTGCACTTGTATTAGTGTGGAAAAACCACTTTTCGCACTTGTGTTAGTGTTGAAAAACAACTTTTCGCACTTGTCTTAGTGTTGAAAAACCACTTTTCGCACCTGTGTTGGTGAAAGAAACCACTTTTGCACTTGTATTAGTGTGGAAAAAACACTTTTTGCACTTGTGATAGTGTTGAAAAACCACTTTTCGCACTTGTGTTAGTGTTGAAAACCACTTTTCGCACTTGTGTTAGTGTTGAAAAACCACTTTTCGCACTTGTGTTGGTGCAGGAAACCACTTTTGCACTTGTATTAGTGTGGAAAAAACACTTTTTGCACTTGTGATAGTGTTGAAAAATCACTTTTCGCACTTGTGTTAGTGTTGAAAAACCACTTTTCGCACTTGTGTTAGTGTTGAAAAACCACTTTTCGCACTTGTGTTGGTGCAGGAAACCACTTTTGCACTTGTATTAGTGTGGAAAAAACACTTTTTGCACTTGTGATAGTGTTGAAAAACCACTTTTCACACTTGTGTTAGTGTTGAAAAACCACTTTTCGCACTTGTGTTGGTGCAGGAAACCACTTTTGCACTTGTATTAGTGTGGAAAAACCATTTTCGCACTTGTGTTAGTGTTGAAAAACCACTTTTCGCACTTGTGTTAGTGTTGAAAAACCACTTTTCGCACTTGTGTTGGTGCAGGAAACCACTTTTGCACTTGTATTAGTGTGGAAAAAACACGTTTCGCACTTGTGATAGTGTTGAAAAACCACTTTTCGCACTTGTGTTAGCGTTGAAAAACCACTTTTCGCACTTGTGTTGGTGCAGGAAACCACTTTTGCACTTGTATTAGTGTGGAAAAAACACTTTTTGCACTTGTGATAGTGTTGAAAAACCACTTTTTGCATTTGTGTTAGTGTTGAAAAACCACTTTTCGCACTTGTGTTGGTGCAGGAAACCACTTTTGCACTTGTATTATTGTGGAAAAAACACTTTTTGCACTTGTGATAGTGTTGAAAAAACACTTTTCGCACTTGTGTTAGTGTTGAAAAACCACTTTTCGCACTTGTGTTAGTTTTGAAAAACGACTTTTTCGCACTTGTGTTGGTGCAGGAAACCACTTTTGCACTTGTATTAGTGTGGAAAAAACACTTTTCGCACTTGTGTTAGTGTTGAAAAAACACGTTTCGCACTTGTGTTAGTGTTGAAAAAACACGTTTCGCACTTGTGTTAGTGTTGAAAAACCACTTTTCGCACTTGTGTTGGTGCAGGAAACCACTTTTGCACTTGTGTTAGTGTGGAAAAAACACTTTTTGCACTTGTGATAGTGTTGAAAATCCACTTTTCGCACTTGTGTTAGTGTTGAAAAACCACTTTTCGCACTTGTGTTAGTGTTGAAAAACCACTTTTCGCACTTGTGTTAGTGTTGAAAAACCACTTTTCGCACTTGTGTTGGTGCAGGAAACCACTTTTGCACTTGTATTAGTGTGGAAAAAACACTTTTTGCACTTGTGATAGTGTTGAAAAACCACTTTTCGCACTTGTGTTAGTGTTGAAAAATTACTTTTCGCACTTGTGTTAGTGTTGAAAAACTACTTTTCGCACTTGTGTTAGTGTTGAAAAACCACTTTTCGCACTTGTGTTGGTGCAGGAAACCACTTTTGCACTTGTATTAGTGTGGAAAAAACACTTTTTACACTTGTGATAGTGTGGAAAAAAACACTTTTTGCACTTGTGATAGTGTTGAAAAACCACTTTTCGCACTTGTGTTAGTGTTGAAAAATTACTTTTCGCACTTGTGTTAGTGTTGAAAAACCACTTTTCGCACATGTGTTGGTGCAGGAAACCACTTTTGCAACTTGTATTAGTGTGGAAAAACACTTTTTACACTTGTGATAGTGTTGAAAAACCACTTTTCGCACTTGTGTTAGTGTTGAAAAACCACTTTTCGCACTTGTGTTGGTGCAGGAAACCACTTTTGCACTTGTATTAGTGTGGAAAAAACACTTTTCGCACTTGTGTTAGTGTTGAAAAACCACTTTTCGCACTTGTGTTGGTGCAGGAAACCACTTTTGCACTTGTAGTAGTGTGGAAAAAACACTTTTCGCACTTGTGTTAGTGTTGAAAAACCACTTTTCGCACTTGTGTTAGTGTTGAAAACCCACTTTTCGCACTTGTATTGTGCAGGAAACCACTTTTGCACTTTTATTAGTGTGGAAAAAACACTTTTCGCACTTATGTTAGTGTTGAAAAACCACTTTTCGCACTTGTGTTGGTGTTGAAAAACCCCTTTTCGCACTTGTGTTGGTGCAGGAAACTACTTTAGCACTTGTATTAGTGTGGAAAAAACACTTTTTGCACTTGTGATAGTGTTGAAAAACCACTTTTCACACTTGTGTTAGTGTTGAAAAACCACTTTTCGCACTTGTGTTGGTGCAGGAAACCACTTTTGCACTTGTATTAGTGTGGAAAAACCATTTTCGCACTTGTGTTAGTGTTGAAAAACCACTTTTCGCACTTGTGTTAGTGTTGAGAAACCACTTTTCGCACTTGTGTTGGTGCAGGAAACCACTTTTGCACTTGTATTAGTGTGGAAAAAACACTTTTTGCACTTGTGGTAGTGTTGAAAAACCACTTTTCGCACTTGTGTTAGTGTTGAAAAACCACTTTTCGCACTTGTGTTGGTGCAGGAAACCACTTTTGCACTTGTATTAGTGTGGAAAAACCACTTTTGCACTTGTATTAGTGTGGTAAAACCACTTTTCGCACTTGTGTTAGTGTTGAAAAACAACTTTTCGCACTTGTGTTAGTGTTGAAAAACCACTTTTCGCACTTGTGTTGGTGAAAGAAACCACTTTTTGCACTTGTATTAGTGTGGAAAAAAACACTTTTTGCACTTGTGATAGTGTTGAAAAACCACTTTTCGCACTTGTGTTAGTGTTGAAAAACCACTTTTCGCACTTGTGTTAGTGTTGAAAAACCACTTTCGCACTTGTGTTAGTGTTGAAAAACCACTTTTCGCACTTGTGTTGGTGCAGGAAACCACTTTTGCACTTGTATTAGTGTGGAAAAAACACTTTTTGCACTTGTGATAGCGTTGAAAAACCACTTTTCACACTTGTGTTAGTGTTGAAAAACCACTTTTCGCACTTGTGTTGGTGCAGGACCACTTTTGCACTTGTATTAGTGTGGAAAAACCATTTTCGCACTTGTGTTAGTGTTGAAAAACCACTTTTCGCACTTGTGTTGGTGCAGGAAACCACTTTTGCACTTGTATTAGTGTGGAAAAAAACACTTTTTGCACTTGTGATAGTGTTGAAAAACCACTTTTCGCACTTGTGTTAGTGTTGACAAATTACTTTTCGCACTTGTGTTAGTGTTGAAAAACCACTTTTCGCACTTGTGTTAGTGTTGAAAAACCACTTTTCGCACTTGTGTTAGTGTTGAAAAATTACTTTTCGCACTTGTGTTAGTGTTGAAAAAACCACTTTTCGCACTTGTGTTAGTGTTGAAAAACCACTTTTCGCACTTGTGTTGGTGCAGGAAACCACTTTTGCACTTGTATTAGTGTGGAAAAAACACTTTTTACACTTGTGATAGTGTTGAAAAACCACTTTTCGCACTTGTGTTAGTGTTGAAAAACCACTTTTCGCACTTGTGTTGGTGCAGGAAACCACTTTTCACTTGTATTAGTGTGGAAAAAACACTTTTCGCACTTGTGTTAGTGTTGAAAAACCACTTTTCGCACTTGTGTTAGTGTTGAAAAACCACTTTTCGCACTTGTATTGGTGCAGGAAACCACTTTTGCACTTGTATTAGTGTGGAAAAAACACTTTTCGCACTTATGTTGGTGTTGAAAAACCACTTTTCGCACTTGTGTTAGTGTTGAAAAACCACTTTTCGCACTTGTGTGTTGGTGCAGGAAACTACTTTAGCACTTGTATTAGTGTGGAAAAAACACTTTTTGCACTTGTGATAGTGTTGAAAAACCACTTTTCACACTTGTGTTAGTGTTGAAAAACCACTTTTCGCACTTGTGTTGGTGCAGGAAACTCCTTTTGCACTTGTATTAGTGTGGAAAAACCATTTTCGCACTTGTGTTAGTGTTGAAAAACCACTTTCGCACTTGTGTTAGTGTTGAAAAACCACTTTTCGCACTTGTGTTGGTGCAGGAAACCACTTTTGCACTTGTATTAGTGTGGAAAAAACACTTTTTGCACTTGTGGTAGTGTTGAAAAACCACTTTTCGCACTTGTGTTAGTGTTGAAAAACCACTTTTTGCACTTGTGTTAGTGTTGAAAAACCACTTTTCGCACTTGTGTTAGTGTTGAAAAACCACTTTTCGCACTTGTGTTGGTGCAGGAAACCACTTTTGCACTTGTATTAGTGTGGAAAAAACACTTTTTGTACTTGTGATAGTGTTGAAAAACCATTTTCGCACTTGTGTTAGTGTTGAAAAACCACTTTTCGCACTTGTGTAGTGTTGAAAAACCACTTTTCGCACTTGTGTTGGTGCAGGAAACCACTTTTGCACTTGTATTGTTGTGGAAAAAACACTTTTCGCACTTGTGTTAGTGTCGAAAAACACTTTTCGCACTTGTGTTAGTGTTGAAAAACCACTTTTCGCACTTGTGTTCGTGTTGAAATACCACTTTTCGCACCTGTGTTGGTGCAGGAAACCACTTTTGCACTTGTATTAGTGTGGAAAAAACACTTTTTGCACTTGTGATAGTGTTGAAAAAACCACTTTTCGCACTTGTGTTAGTGTTGAAAAACCACTTTTCGCACTTGTGTTGGTGCAGGAAACCACTTTTGCACTTGTATTAGTGTGGAAAAAACACTTTTTGCACTTGTGATAGTGTTGAAAAACCACTTTTCGCACTTGTGTTAGTGTTGAAAAACCACTTTTCGCACTTGTGTTGGTGCAGGAAACCACTTTTGCACTTGTATTAGTGTGGAAAAACCACTTTTCGCACTTGTGTTAGTGTTGAAAAACAACTTTTCGCACTTGTCTTAGTGTTGAAAAACCACTTTTCGCACCTGTGTTGGTGAAAGAAACCACTTTTGCACTTGTATTAGTGTGGAAAAAACACTTTTTGCACTTGTGATAGTGTTGAAAAACCACTTTTCGCACTTGTGTTAGTGTTGAAAACCACTTTTCGCACTTGTGTTAGTGTTGAAAACCACTTTTCGCACTTGTGTTGGTTCAGGAAACCACTTTTGCACTTGTATTAGTGTGGAAAAAACACTTTTTGCACTTGTGATAGTGTTGAAAAATCACTTTTCGCACTTGTGTTAGTGTTGAAAAACCACTTTTCGCACTTGTGTTAGTGTTGAAAAACCACTTTTCGCACTTGTGTTGGTGCAGGAAACCACTTTTGCACTTGTATTAGTGTGGAAAAAACACTTTTTGCACTTGTGATAGTGTTGAAAAACCACTTTTCACACTTGTGTTAGTGTTGAAAAACCACTTTTCGCACTTGTGTTGGTGCAGGAAACCACTTTTGCACTTGTATTAGTGTGGAAAAACCATTTTCGCACTTGTGTTAGTGTTGAAAAACCACTTTTCGCACTTGTGTTAGTGTTGAAAAAGCACTTTTCGCACTTGTGTTGGTGCAGGAAACCACTTTTGCACTTGTATTAGTGTGGAAAAAACACGTTTCGCACTTGTGATAGTGTTGAAAAACCACTTTTCGCACTTGTGTTAGTGTTGAAAAACCACTTTTCGCACTTGTGTTGGTGCAGGAAACCACTTTTGCACTTGTATTAGTGTGGAAAAAACACTTTTTGCACTTGTGATAGTGTTGAAAAACCACTTTTTGCATTTGTGTTAGTGTTGAAAAACCACTTTTCGCACTTGTGTTGGTGCAGGAAACCACTTTTGCACTTGTATTAGTGTGGAAAAACCACTTTTCGCACTTGTGTTAGTGTTGAAAAACCACTTTTCGCACTTGTGTTAGTGTTGAAAAACCACTTTTCGCACTTGTGTTGGTGCAGGAAACCACTTTTGCACTTGTATTATTGTGGAAAAAACACTTTTTGCACTTGTGATAGTGTTGAAAAAACACTTTTCGCACTTGTGTTAGTGTTGAAAAACCACTTTTCGCACTTGTGTTAGTTTTGAAAAACGACTTTTCGCACTTGTGTTGGTGCAGGAAACCACTTTTGCACTTGTATTAGTGTGGAAAAAACACTTTTCGCACTTGTGTTAGTGTTGAAAAAACACGTTTCGCACTTGTGTTAGTGTTGAAAAAACACGTTTCGCACTTGTGTTAGTGTTGAAAAACCACTTTTCGCACTTGTGTTGGTGCAGGAAACCACTTTTGCACTTGTGTTAGTGTGGAAAAAACACTTTTTGCACTTGTGATAGTGTTGAAAAACCACTTTTCGCACTTGTGTTAGTGTTGAAAAACCACTTTTCGCACTTGTGTTAGTGTTGAAAAACCACTTTTCGCACTTGTGTTAGTGTTGAAAAACCACTTTTCGCACTTGTGTTGGTGCAGGAAACCACTTTTGCACTTGTATTAGTGTGGAAAAAACACTTTTTGCACTTGTGATAGTGTTGAAAAACCACTTTTCGCACTTGTGTTAGTGTTGAAAAATTACTTTTCGCACTTGTGTTAGTGTTGAAAAACTACTTTTCGCACTTGTGTTAGTGTTGAAAAACCACTTTTCGCACTTGTGTTGGTGCAGGAAACCACTTTTGCACTTATATTAGTGTGGAAAAAACACTTTTTACACTTGTGATAGTGTGGAAAAAACACTTTTTGCACTTGTGATAGTGTTGAAAAACCACTTTTCGCACTTGTGTTAGTGTTGAAAAATTACTTTTCGCACTTGTGTTAGTGTTGAAAAACCACTTTTCGCACTTGTGTTAGTGTTGAAAAATCACTTTTCGCACTTGTGTTTGTGCAGGAAACCACTTTTGCACTTGTATTAGTGTGGAAAAAACACTTTTTACACTTGTGATAGTGTTGAAAAACCACTTTTCGCACTTGTGTTAGTGTTGAAAAACCACTTTTCGCACTTGTGTTGGTGCAGGAAACCACTTTTGCACTTGTATTAGTGTGGAAAAACCACTTTTCGCACTTGTGTTAGTGTTGAAAAACAACTTTTCGCACTTGTCTTAGTGTTGAAAAACCACTTTTCGCACCTGTGTTGGTGAAAGAAACCACTTTTGCACTTGTATTAGTGTGGAAAAAACACTTTTTGCACTTGTGATAGTGTTGAAAAACCACTTTTCGCACTTGTGTTAGTGTTGAAAACCACTTTTCGCACTTGTGTTAGTGTTGAAAAACCACTTTTCGCACTTGTGTTGGTGCAGGAAACCACTTTTGCACTTGTATTAGTGTGGAAAAAACACTTTTTGCACTTGTGATAGTGTTGAAAAATCACTTTTCGCACTTGTGTTAGTGTTGAAAAACCACTTTTCGCACTTGTGTTAGTGTTGAAAAACCACTTTTCGCACTTGTGTTGGTGCAGGAAACCACTTTTGCACTTGTATTAGTGTGGAAAAAACACTTTTTGCACTTGTGATAGTGTTGAAAAACCACTTTTCACACTTGTGTTAGTGTTGAAAAACCACTTTTCGCACTTGTGTTGGTGCAGGAAACCACTTTTGCACTTGTATTAGTGTGGAAAAACCATTTTCGCACTTGTGTTAGTGTTGAAAAACCACTTTTCGCACTTGTGTTAGTGTTGAAAAACCACTTTTCGCACTTGTGTTGGTGCAGGAAACCACTTTTGCACTTGTATTAGTGTGGAAAAAACACGTTTCGCACTTGTGATAGTGTTGAAAAACCACTTTTCGCACTTGTGTTAGCGTTGAAAAACCACTTTTCGCACTTGTGTTGGTGCAGGAAACCACTTTTGCACTTGTATTAGTGTGGAAAAAACACTTTTTGCACTTGTGATAGTGTTGAAAAACCACTTTTTGCATTTGTGTTAGTGTTGAAAAACCACTTTTCGCACTTGTGTTGGTGCAGGAAACCACTTTTGCACTTGTATTATTGTGGAAAAAACACTTTTTGCACTTGTGATAGTGTTGAAAAAACACTTTTCGCACTTGTGTTAGTGTTGAAAAACCACTTTTCGCACTTGTGTTAGTTTTGAAAAACGACTTTTCGCACTTGTGTTGGTGCAGGAAACCACTTTTGCACTTGTATTAGTGTGGAAAAAACACTTTTCGCACTTGTGTTAGTGTTGAAAAAACACGTTTCGCACTTGTGTTAGTGTTGAAAAAACACGTTTCGCACTTGTGTTAGTGTTGAAAAACCACTTTTCGCACTTGTGTTGGTGCAGGAAACCACTTTTGCACTTGTGTTAGTGTGGAAAAAACACTTTTTGCACTTGTGATAGTGTTGAAAATCCACTTTTCGCACTTGTGTTAGTGTTGAAAAACCACTTTTCGCACTTGTGTTAGTGTTGAAAAACCACTTTTCGCACTTGTGTTAGTGTTGAAAAACCACTTTTCGCACTTGTGTTGGTGCAGGAAACCACTTTTGCACTTGTATTAGTGTGGAAAAAACACTTTTTGCACTTGTGATAGTGTTGAAAAACCACTTTTCGCACTTGTGTTAGTGTTGAAAAATTACTTTTCGCACTTGTGTTAGTGTTGAAAAACTACTTTTCGCACTTGTGTTAGTGTTGAAAAACCACTTTTCGCACTTGTGTTGGTGCAGGAAACCACTTTTGCACTTGTATTAGTGTGGAAAAAACACTTTTTACACTTGTGATAGTGTGGAAAAAACACTTTTTGCACTTGTGATAGTGTTGAAAAACCACTTTTCGCACTTGTGTTAGTGTTGAAAAATTACTTTTCGCACTTGTGTTAGTGTTGAAAAACCACTTTTCGCACTTGTGTTAGTGTTGAAAAACCACTTTTCGCACATGTGTTGGTGCAGGAAACCACTTTTGCACTTGTATTAGTGTGGAAAAACACTTTTTACACTTGTGATAGTGTTGAAAAACCACTTTTCGCACTTGTGTTAGTGTTGAAAAACCACTTTTCGCACTTGTGTTGGTGCAGGAAACCACTTTTGCACTTGTATTAGTGTGGAAAAAACACTTTTCGCACTTGTGTTAGTGTTGAAAAACCACTTTTCGCACTTGTGTTGGTGCAGGAAACCACTTTTGCACTTGTAGTAGTGTGGAAAAAACACTTTTCGCACTTGTGTTAGTGTTGAAAAACCACTTTTCGCACTTGTGTTAGTGTTGAAAACCCACTTTTCGCACTTGTATTGGTGCAGGAAACCACTTTTGCACTTTTATTAGTGTGGAAAAAACACTTTTCGCACTTATGTTAGTGTTGAAAAACCACTTTTCGCACTTGTGTTGGTGTTGAAAAACCCCTTTTCGCACTTGTGTTGGTGCAGGAAACTACTTTAGCACTTGTATTAGTGTGGAAAAAACACTTTTTGCACTTGTGATAGTGTTGAAAAACCACTTTTCACACTTGTGTTAGTGTTGAAAAACCACTTTTCGCACTTGTGTTGGTGCAGGAAACCACTTTTGCACTTGTATTAGTGTGGAAAAACCATTTTCGCACTTGTGTTAGTGTTGAAAAACCACTTTTCGCACTTGTGTTAGTGTTGAGAAACCACTTTTCGCACTTGTGTTGGTGCAGGAAACCACTTTTGCACTTGTATTAGTGTGGAAAAAACACTTTTTGCACTTGTGGTAGTGTTGAAAAACCACTTTTCGCACTTGTGTTAGTGTTGAAAAACCACTTTTCGCACTTGTGTTGGTGCAGGAAACCACTTTTGCACTTGTATTAGTGTGGAAAAACCACTTTTGCACTTGTATTAGTGTGGTAAAACCACTTTTCGCACTTGTGTTAGTGTTGAAAAACAACTTTTCGCACTTGTGTTAGTGTTGAAAAACCACTTTTCGCACTTGTGTTGGTGAAAGAAACCACTTTTGCACTTGTATTAGTGTGGAAAAAACACTTTTTGCACTTGTGATAGTGTTGAAAAACCACTTTTCGCACTTGTGTTAGTGTTGAAAAACCACTTTTCGCACTTGTGTTAGTGTTGAAAAACCACTTTTCGCACTTGTGTTAGTGTTGAAAAACCACTTTTCGCACTTGTGTTGGTGCAGGAAACCACTTTTGCACTTGTATTAGTGTGGAAAAAACACTTTTTGCACTTGTGATAGCGTTGAAAAACCACTTTTCACACTTGTGTTAGTGTTGAAAAACCACTTTTCGCACTTGTGTTGGTGCAGGACCACTTTTGCACTTGTATTAGTGTGGAAAAACCATTTTCGCACTTGTGTTAGTGTTGAAAAACCACTTTTCGCACTTGTGTTGGTGCAGGAAACCACTTTTGCACTTGTATTAGTGTGGAAAAAACACTTTTTGCACTTGTGATAGTGTTGAAAAACCACTTTTCGCACTTGTGTTAGTGTTGAAAAATTACTTTTCGCACTTGTGTTAGTGTTGAAAAACCACTTTTCGCACTTGTGTTAGTGTTGAAAAACCACTTTTCGCACTTGTGTTAGTGTTGAAAAATTACTTTTCGCACTTGTGTTAGTGTTGAAAAACCACTTTTCGCACTTGTGTTAGTGTTGAAAAACCACTTTTCGCACTTGTGTTGGTGCAGGAAACCACTTTTGCACTTGTATTAGTGTGGAAAAAACACTTTTTACACTTGTGATAGTGTTGAAAAACCACTTTTCGCACTTGTGTTAGTGTTGAAAAACCACTTTTCGCACTTGTGTTGGTGCAGGAAACCACTTTTCACTTGTATTAGTGTGGAAAAAACACTTTTCGCACTTGTGTTAGTGTTGAAAAACCACTTTTCGCACTTGTGTTAGTGTTGAAAAACCACTTTTCGCACTTGTATTGGTGCAGGAAACCACTTTTGCACTTGTATTAGTGTGGAAAAAACACTTTTCGCACTTATGTTGGTGTTGAAAAACCACTTTTCGCACTTGTGTTAGTGTTGAAAAACCACTTTTCGCACTTGTGTTGGTGCAGGAAACTACTTTAGCACTTGTATTAGTGTGGAAAAAACACTTTTTGCACTTGTGATAGTGTTGAAAAACCACTTTTCACACTTGTGTTAGTGTTGAAAAACCACTTTTCGCACTTGTGTTGGTGCAGGAAACTCCTTTTGCACTTGTATTAGTGTGGAAAAACCATTTTCGCACTTGTGTTAGTGTTGAAAAACCACTTTTCGCACTTGTGTTAGTGTTGAAAAACCACTTTTCGCACTTGTGTTGGTGCAGGAAACCACTTTTGCACTTGTATTAGTGTGGAAAAAACACTTTTTGCACTTGTGGTAGTGTTGAAAAACCACTTTTCGCACTTGTGTTAGTGTTGAAAAACCACTTTTTGCACTTGTGTTAGTGTTGAAAAACCACTTTTCGCACTTGTGTTAGTGTTGAAAAACCACTTTTCGCACTTGTGTTGGTGCAGGAAACCACTTTTGCACTTGTATTAGTGTGGAAAAAACACTTTTTGTACTTGTGATAGTGTTGAAAAACCAATTTTCGCACTTGTGTTAGTGTTGAAAAACCACTTTTCGCACTTGTGTAG